>NW_027116955.1:52500-62500 GCF_024137725.1 Prorops nasuta
GTCGGACCCGAACGCCTCGCTCGCGAGCCGACCCGTCCAACCAGCGGCTAAGTCCAACGCGGCGCATTGCTTTTGGCCGGCGGACCCGAACGCTTCGCTCGCGAGCCGACCCGTCCAACCAGCGGCTAAGTCCAACGCGGCGCATTGCTTTCGGCCGTCGGACCCGAACGCCTCGCTCGCGAGCCGACCCGTCCAACCAGCGGCTAAGTCCAACGCGGCGCATTGCTTTTGGCCGGCGGACCCGAACGCCTCGCTCGCGAGCCGACCCGTCCAACCAGCGGCTAAGTCCAACGCGGCGCATTGCTTTCGGCCGTCGGACCCGAACGCCTCGCTCGCGAGCGACCCGTCCAACCAGCGGCTAAGTCCAACGCGGCGCATTGCTTTTGGCCGGCGGACGCGAACGCCTCGCTCGCGAGCCGACCCGTCCAACCAGCGGCTAAGTCCAACGCGGTGCATTGCTTTCGGCCGGCGGACGCGAACGCCTCGCTCGCGAGCCGACCCGTCCAAACAGCGGCTAAGTCCAACGCGGCGCATTGCTTTCGGCCGTCGGACCCGAACGCCTCGCTCGCGAGCCGACCCCTCCAACCAGCGGCTAAGTCCAACGCGGCGCATTGCTTTTGGCCGGCGGACGCGAACGCCTCGCTCGCGAGCCGACCCGTCCAACCAGCGGCTAAGTCCAACGCGGTGCATTGCTTTCGGCCGGCGGACGCGAACGCCTCGCTCGCGAGCCGACCCGTCCAACCAGCGGCTAAGTCCAACGCGGCGCATTGCTTTTGGCCGGCGGACCCGAACGCCTCGCTCGCGAGCCGACCCGTCCAACCAGCGGCTAAGTCCAACGCGGCGCATTGCTTTCGGCCGGCGGACGCAAACGCCTCGCTCGCGAGCCGACCCCTCCAACCAGCGGCTAAGTCCAACGCGGCGCATTGCTTTCGGCCGGCGGACGCGAAAGCCTCGCTCGCGAGCCGACCCGTCCAACCAGCGGCTAAGTCCAACGCGGTGCATTGCTTTCGGCCGGCGGACGCGAACGCCTCGCTCGCGAGCCGACCCGTCCAACCAGCGGCTAAGTCCAACGCGGCGCATTGCTTTTGGCCGGCGGACCCGAACGCCTCGCTCGCGAGCCGACCCGTCCAACCAGCGGCTAAGTCCAACGCGGCGCATTGCTTTCGGCCGGCGGACGCAAACGCCTCGCTCGCGAGCCGACCCCTCCAACCAGCGGCTAAGTCCAACGCGGCGCATTGCTTTCGGCCGGCGGACGCGAAAGCCTCGCTCGCGAGCCGACCCGTCCAACCAGCGGCTAAGTCCAACGCGGCGCATTGCTTTCGGCCGACGGACCCGAACGCCTCGCTCGCGAGCCGACCCCTCCAACCAGCGGCTAAGTCCAACGCGGCGCATTGCTTTCGGCCGGCGGACGCAAACGCCTCGCTCGCGAGCCGACCCCTCCAACCAGCGGCTAAGTCCAACGCGGCGCATTGCTTTCGGCCGGCGGACGCGAAAGCCTCGCTCGCGAGCCGACCCGTCCAACCAGCGGCTAAGTCCAACGCGGCGCATTGCTTTCGGCCGTCGGACCCGAACGCCTCGCTCGCGAGCCGACCCGTCCAACCAGCGGCTAAGTCCAACGCGGCGCATTGCTTTCGGCCGTCGGACCCGAACGCCTCGCTCGCGAGCCGACCCGTCCAACCAGCGGCTAAGTCCAACGCGGCGCATTGCTTTTGGCCGGCGGACCCGAACGCTTCGCTCGCGAGCCGACCCGTCCAACCAGCGGCTAAGTCCAACGCGGCGCATTGCTTTCGGCCGTCGGACCCGAACGCCTCGCTCGCGAGCCGACCCGTCCAACCAGCGGCTAAGTCCAACGCGGCGCATTGCTTTCGGCCGTCGGACCCGAACGCCTCGCTCGCGAGCGACCCGTCCAACCAGCGGCTAAGTCCAACGCGGCGCATTGCTTTTGGCCGGCGGACGCGAACGCCTCGCTCGCGAGCCGACCCGTCCAACCAGCGGCTAAGTCCAACGCGGTGCATTGCTTTCGGCCGGCGGACGCGAACGCCTCGCTCGCGAGCCGACCCGTCCAAACAGCGGCTAAGTCCAACGCGGCGCATTGCTTTCGGCCGTCGGACCCGAACGCCTCGCTCGCGAGCCGACCCCTCCAACCAGCGGCTAAGTCCAACGCGGCGCATTGCTTTTGGCCGGCGGACGCGAACGCCTCGCTCGCGAGCCGACCCGTCCAACCAGCGGCTAAGTCCAACGCGGTGCATTGCTTTCGGCCGGCGGACGCGAACGCCTCGCTCGCGAGCCGACCCGTCCAACCAGCGGCTAAGTCCAACGCGGCGCATTGCTTTTGGCCGGCGGACCCGAACGCCTCGCTCGCGAGCCGACCCGTCCAACCAGCGGCTAAGTCCAACGCGGCGCATTGCTTTCGGCCGGCGGACGCAAACGCCTCGCTCGCGAGCCGACCCCTCCAACCAGCGGCTAAGTCCAACGCGGCGCATTGCTTTCGGCCGGCGGACGCGAAAGCCTCGCTCGCGAGCCGACCCGTCCAACCAGCGGCTAAGTCCAACGCGGTGCATTGCTTTCGGCCGGCGGACGCGAACGCCTCGCTCGCGAGCCGACCCGTCCAACCAGCGGCTAAGTCCAACGCGGCGCATTGCTTTTGGCCGGCGGACCCGAACGCCTCGCTCGCGAGCCGACCCGTCCAACCAGCGGCTAAGTCCAACGCGGCGCATTGCTTTCGGCCGGCGGACGCAAACGCCTCGCTCGCGAGCCGACCCCTCCAACCAGCGGCTAAGTCCAACGCGGCGCATTGCTTTCGGCCGGCGGACGCGAAAGCCTCGCTCGCGAGCCGACCCGTCCAACCAGCGGCTAAGTCCAACGCGGCGCATTGCTTTCGGCCGACGGACCCGAACGCCTCGCTCGCGAGCCGACCCCTCCAACCAGCGGCTAAGTCCAACGCGGCGCATTGCTTTCGGCCGGCGGACGCAAACGCCTCGCTCGCGAGCCGACCCCTCCAACCAGCGGCTAAGTCCAACGCGGCGCATTGCTTTCGGCCGGCGGACGCGAAAGCCTCGCTCGCGAGCCGACCCGTCCAACCAGCGGCTAAGTCCAACGCGGCGCATTGCTTTCGGCCGTCGGACCCGAACGCCTCGCTCGCGAGCCGACCCGTCCAACCAGCGGCTAAGTCCAACGCGGCGCATTGCTTTCGGCCGTCGGACCCGAACGCCTCGCTCGCGAGCCGACCCGTCCAACCAGCGGCTAAGTCCAACGCGGCGCATTGCTTTTGGCCGGCGGACCCGAACGCTTCGCTCGCGAGCCGACCCGTCCAACCAGCGGCTAAGTCCAACGCGGCGCATTGCTTTCGGCCGTCGGACCCGAACGCCTCGCTCGCGAGCCGACCCGTCCAACCAGCGGCTAAATCCAACGCGGCGCATTGCTTTTGGCCGGCGGACCCGAACGCCTCGCTCGCGAGCCGACCCGTCCAACCAGCGGCTAAGTCCAACGCGGCGCATTGCTTTCGGCCGTCGGACCCGAACGCCTCGCTCGCGAGCCGACCCGTCCAACCAGCGGCTAAGTCCAACGCGGCGCATTGCTTTTGGCCGGCGGACCCGAACGCCTCGCTCGCGAGCCGACCCGTCCAACCAGCGGCTAAGTCCAACGCGGCGCATTGCTTTCGGCCGTCGGACCCGAACGCCTCGCTCGCGAGCGACCCGTCCAACCAGCGGCTAAGTCCAACGCGGCGCATTGCTTTTGGCCGGCGGACGCGAACGCCTCGCTCGCGAGCCGACCCGTCCAACCAGCGGCTAAGTCCAACGCGGTGCATTGCTTTCGGCCGGCGGACGCAAACGCCTCGCTCGCGAGCCGACCCCTCCAACCAGCGGCTAAGTCCAACGCGGCGCATTGCTTTCGGCCGGCGGACGCAAACGCCTCGCTCGCGAGCCGACCCCTCCAACCAGCGGCTAAGTCCAACGCGGCGCATTGCTTTCGGCCGGCGGACGCGAAAGCCTCGCTCGCGAGCCGACCCGTCCAACCAGCGGCTAAGTCCAACGCGGCGCATTGCTTTCGGCCGACGGACCCGAACGCCTCGCTCGCGAGCCGACCCCTCCAACCAGCGGCTAAGTCCAACGCGGCGCATTGCTTTCGGCCGGCGGACGCGAAAGCCTCGCTCGCGAGCCGACCCGTCCAACCAGCGGCTAAGTCCAACGCGGCGCATTGCTTTCGGCCGGCGGACGCAAACGCCTCGCTCGCGAGCCGACCCCTCCAACCAGCGGCTAAGTCCAACGCGGCGCATTGCTTTCGGCCGGCGGACGCGAAAGCCTCGCTCGCGAGCCGACCCGTCCAACCAGCGGCTAAGTCCAACGCGGCGCATTGCTTTTGGCCGGCGGACGCGAACGCCTCGCTCGCGAGCCGACCCGTCCAACCAGCGGCTAAGTCCAACGCGGTGCATTGCTTTCGGCCGGCGGACGCGAACGCCTCGCTCGCGAGCCGACCCGTCCAAACAGCGGCTAAGTCCAACGCGGCGCATTGCTTTTGGCCGGCGGACCCGAACGCCTCGCTCGCGAGCCGACCCGTCCAACCAGCGGCTAAGTCCAACGCGGCGCATTGCTTTTGGCCGGCAGACCCGAACGCCTCGCTCGCGAGCCGACCCGTCCAACCAGCGGCTAAGTCCAACGCGGCGCATTGCTTTCGGCCGTCGGACCCGAACGCCTCGCTCGCGAGCCGACTCGTCCAAACAGCGGCTAAGTCCAACGCGGCGCATTGCTTTTGGCCGGCGGACGCGAACGCCTCGCTCGCGAGCCGACCCGTCCAACCAGCGGCTAAGTCCAACGCGGCGCATTGCTTTTGGCCGGCGGACGCGAATGCCTCGCTCGCGAGCCGACCCGTCCAACCAGCGGCTAAGTCCAACGCGGCGCGTTGCTTTTGGCCGGCGGACGCGAACGCCTCGCTCGCGAGCCGACCCCTCCAACCAGCGGCTAAGTCCAACGCGGCGCATTGCTTTCGGCCGTCGGACCCGAACGCCTCGCTCGCGAGCCGACCCGTCCAACCAGCGGCTAAGTCCAACGCGGCGCATTGCTTTCGGCCGTCGGACCCGAACGCCTCGCTCGCGAGCCGACCCGTCCAACCAGCGGCTAAGTCCAACGCGGTGCATTGCTTTCGGCCGGCGGACGCGAACGCCTCGCTCGCGAGCCGACCCGTCCAAACAGCGGCTAAGTCCAACGCGGCGCATTGCTTTTGGCCGGCGGACCCGAACGCCTCGCTCGCGAGCCGACCCGTCCAACCAGCGGCTAAGTCCAACGCGGCGCATTGCTTTCGGCCGGCGGACGCGAAAGCCTCGCTCGCGAGCCGACCCGTCCAACCAGCGGCTAAGTCCAACGCGGCGCATTGCTTTTGGCCGGCGGACGCGAACGCCTCGCTCGCGAGCCGACCCGTCCAACCAGCGGCTAAGTCCAACGCGGCGCATTGCTTTTGGCCGGCGGACGCGAACGCCTCGCTCGCGAGCCGACCCGTCCAACCAGCGGCTAAGTCCAACGCGGCGCATTGCTTTTGGCCGGCGGACGCGAATGCCTCGCTCGCGAGCCGACCCGTCCAACCAGCGGCTAAGTCCAACGCGGCGCGTTGCTTTTGGCCGGCGGACGCGAACGCCTCGCTCGCGAGCCGACCCCTCCAACCAGCGGCTAAGTCCAACGCGGCGCATTGCTTTCGGCCGTCGGACCCGAACGCCTCGCTCGCGAGCCGACCCGTCCAACCAGCGGCTAAGTCCAACGCGGTGCATTGCTTTCGGCCGGCGGACGCAAACGCCTCGCTCGCGAGCCGACCCCTCCAACCAGCGGCTAAGTCCAACGCGGCGCATTGCTTTCGGCCGGCGGACGCAAACGCCTCGCTCGCGAGCCGACCCCTCCAACCAGCGGCTAAGTCCAACGCGGCGCATTGCTTTCGGCCGGCGGACGCGAAAGCCTCGCTCGCGAGCCGACCCGTCCAACCAGCGGCTAAGTCCAACGCGGCGCATTGCTTTCGGCCGACGGACCCGAACGCCTCGCTCGCGAGCCGACCCCTCCAACCAGCGGCTAAGTCCAACGCGGCGCATTGCTTTCGGCCGGCGGACGCGAAAGCCTCGCTCGCGAGCCGACCCGTCCAACCAGCGGCTAAGTCCAACGCGGCGCATTGCTTTCGGCCGGCGGACGCAAACGCCTCGCTCGCGAGCCGACCCCTCCAACCAGCGGCTAAGTCCAACGCGGCGCATTGCTTTCGGCCGGCGGACGCGAAAGCCTCGCTCGCGAGCCGACCCGTCCAACCAGCGGCTAAGTCCAACGCGGCGCATTGCTTTTGGCCGGCGGACGCGAACGCCTCGCTCGCGAGCCGACCCGTCCAACCAGCGGCTAAGTCCAACGCGGTGCATTGCTTTCGGCCGGCGGACGCGAACGCCTCGCTCGCGAGCCGACCCGTCCAAACAGCGGCTAAGTCCAACGCGGCGCATTGCTTTTGGCCGGCGGACCCGAACGCCTCGCTCGCGAGCCGACCCGTCCAACCAGCGGCTAAGTCCAACGCGGCGCATTGCTTTTGGCCGGCAGACCCGAACGCCTCGCTCGCGAGCCGACCCGTCCAACCAGCGGCTAAGTCCAACGCGGCGCATTGCTTTCGGCCGTCGGACCCGAACGCCTCGCTCGCGAGCCGACTCGTCCAAACAGCGGCTAAGTCCAACGCGGCGCATTGCTTTTGGCCGGCGGACGCGAACGCCTCGCTCGCGAGCCGACCCGTCCAACCAGCGGCTAAGTCCAACGCGGCGCATTGCTTTTGGCCGGCGGACGCGAATGCCTCGCTCGCGAGCCGACCCGTCCAACCAGCGGCTAAGTCCAACGCGGCGCGTTGCTTTTGGCCGGCGGACGCGAACGCCTCGCTCGCGAGCCGACCCCTCCAACCAGCGGCTAAGTCCAACGCGGCGCATTGCTTTCGGCCGTCGGACCCGAACGCCTCGCTCGCGAGCCGACCCGTCCAACCAGCGGCTAAGTCCAACGCGGTGCATTGCTTTCGGCCGGCGGACGCGAACGCCTCGCTCGCGAGCCGACCCGTCCAAACAGCGGCTAAGTCCAACGCGGCGCATTGCTTTTGGCCGGCGGACCCGAACGCCTCGCTCGCGAGCCGACCCGTCCAACCAGCGGCTAAGTCCAACGCGGCGCATTGCTTTTGGCCGGCAGACCCGAACGCCTCGCTCGCGAGCCGACCCGTCCAACCAGCGGCTAAGTCCAACGCGGCGCATTGCTTTCGGCCGTCGGACCCGAACGCCTCGCTCGCGAGCCGACTCGTCCAAACAGCGGCTAAGTCCAACGCGGCGCATTGCTTTTGGCCGGCGGACGCGAACGCCTCGCTCGCGAGCCGACCCGTCCAACCAGCGGCTAAGTCCAACGCGGCGCATTGCTTTTGGCCGGCGGACGCGAATGCCTCGCTCGCGAGCCGACCCGTCCAACCAGCGGCTAAGTCCAACGCGGCGCGTTGCTTTTGGCCGGCGGACGCGAACGCCTCGCTCGCGAGCCGACCCCTCCAACCAGCGGCTAAGTCCAACGCGGCGCATTGCTTTCGGCCGTCGGACCCGAACGCCTCGCTCGCGAGCCGACCCGTCCAACCAGCGGCTAAGTCCAACGCGGCGCATTGCTTTCGGCCGTCGGACCCGAACGCCTCGCTCGCGAGCCGACCCGTCCAACCAGCGGCTAAGTCCAACGCGGTGCATTGCTTTCGGCCGGCGGACGCGAACGCCTCGCTCGCGAGCCGACCCGTCCAAACAGCGGCTAAGTCCAACGCGGCGCATTGCTTTCGGCCGTCGGACCCGAACGCCTCGCTCGCGAGCCGACCCGTCCAACCAGCGGCTAAGTCCAACGCGGTGCATTGCTTTCGGCCGGCGGACGCAAACGCCTCGCTCGCGAGCCGACCCCTCCAACCAGCGGCTAAGTCCAACGCGGCGCATTGCTTTCGGCCGGCGGACGCAAACGCCTCGCTCGCGAGCCGACCCCTCCAACCAGCGGCTAAGTCCAACGCGGCGCATTGCTTTCGGCCGGCGGACGCGAAAGCCTCGCTCGCGAGCCGACCCGTCCAACCAGCGGCTAAGTCCAACGCGGCGCATTGCTTTCGGCCGACGGACCCGAACGCCTCGCTCGCGAGCCGACCCCTCCAACCAGCGGCTAAGTCCAACGCGGCGCATTGCTTTCGGCCGGCGGACGCGAAAGCCTCGCTCGCGAGCCGACCCCTCCAACCAGCGGCTAAGTCCAACGCGGCGCATTGCTTTCGGCCGGCGGACGCGAAAGCCTCGCTCGCGAGCCGACCCGTCCAACCAGCGGCTAAGTCCAACGCGGCGCATTGCTTTTGGCCGGCGGACGCGAACGCCTCGCTCGCGAGCCGACCCGTCCAACCAGCGGCTAAGTCCAACGCGGTGCATTGCTTTCGGCCGGCGGACGCAAACGCCTCGCTCGCGAGCCGACCCGTCCAAACAGCGGCTAAGTCCAACGCGGCGCATTGCTTTTGGCCGGCGGACCCGAACGCCTCGCTCGCGAGCCGACCCGTCCAACCAGCGGCTAAGTCCAACGCGGCGCATTGCTTTTGGCCGGCAGACCCGAACGCCTCGCTCGCGAGCCGACCCGTCCAACCAGCGGCTAAGTCCAACGCGGCGCATTGCTTTCGGCCGTCGGACCCGAACGCCTCGCTCGCGAGCCGACTCGTCCAAACAGCGGCTAAGTCCAACGCGGCGCATTGCTTTTGGCCGGCGGACGCGAACGCCTCGCTCGCGAGCCGACCCGTCCAACCAGCGGCTAAGTCCAACGCGGCGCATTGCTTTTGGCCGGCGGACGCGAATGCCTCGCTCGCGAGCCGACCCGTCCAACCAGCGGCTAAGTCCAACGCGGCGCGTTGCTTTTGGCCGGCGGACGCGAACGCCTCGCTCGCGAGCCGACCCCTCCAACCAGCGGCTAAGTCCAACGCGGCGCATTGCTTTCGGCCGTCGGACCCGAACGCCTCGCTCGCGAGCCGACCCGTCCAACCAGCGGCTAAGTCCAACGCGGTGCATTGCTTTCGGCCGGCGGACGCGAACGCCTCGCTCGCGAGCCGACCCGTCCAAACAGCGGCTAAGTCCAACGCGGCGCATTGCTTTTGGCCGGCGGACCCGAACGCCTCGCTCGCGAGCCGACCCGTCCAACCAGCGGCTAAGTCCAACGCGGCGCATTGCTTTTGGCCGGCAGACCCGAACGCCTCGCTCGCGAGCCGACCCGTCCAACCAGCGGCTAAGTCCAACGCGGCGCATTGCTTTCGGCCGTCGGACCCGAACGCCTCGCTCGCGAGCCGACTCGTCCAAACAGCGGCTAAGTCCAACGCGGCGCATTGCTTTTGGCCGGCGGACGCGAACGCCTCGCTCGCGAGCCGACCCGTCCAACCAGCGGCTAAGTCCAACGCGGCGCATTGCTTTTGGCCGGCGGACGCGAATGCCTCGCTCGCGAGCCGACCCGTCCAACCAGCGGCTAAGTCCAACGCGGCGCGTTGCTTTTGGCCGGCGGACGCGAACGCCTCGCTCGCGAGCCGACCCCTCCAACCAGCGGCTAAGTCCAACGCGGCGCATTGCTTTCGGCCGTCGGACCCGAACGCCTCGCTCGCGAGCCGACCCGTCCAACCAGCGGCTAAGTCCAACGCGGCGCATTGCTTTCGGCCGTCGGACCCGAACGCCTCGCTCGCGAGCCGACCCGTCCAACCAGCGGCTAAGTCCAACGCGGTGCATTGCTTTCGGCCGGCGGACGCGAACGCCTCGCTCGCGAGCCGACCCGTCCAAACAGCGGCTAAGTCCAACGCGGCGCATTGCTTTCGGCCGTCGGACCCGAACGCCTCGCTCGCGAGCCGACCCGTCCAACCAGCGGCTAAGTCCAACGCGGTGCATTGCTTTCGGCCGGCGGACGCAAACGCCTCGCTCGCGAGCCGACCCCTCCAACCAGCGGCTAAGTCCAACGCGGCGCATTGCTTTCGGCCGGCGGACGCAAACGCCTCG
>NW_027116956.1:0-75432 GCF_024137725.1 Prorops nasuta
CTCACTTGGGGTCAGGGAGTACTTATATTGGCCTAGGGTAACTCACTTGCCTTCAGAGAGTACATATAAAGGGGCTAGTATAACTCACTTGGGGTCAGGGAGTACTACTATGGGACTAGGGTAACGCACTTGCGGTCAGAGAGTACATATAAAGGGGCTAGGATAACTCACTTATGGTCAGGGAGTACTTATAAAGGTGATATGGTAACTCACTTGGGGTCAGGGAGTACTTATATTGGCCTAGGGTAACTCACTTGCCTTCAGAGAGTACATATAAAGGGGCTAGTATAACTCACTTGGGGTCAGGGAGTACTACTATGGGACTAGGGTAACGCACTTGCGGTCCGAGAGTACATATAAAGGGGCTAGGATAACTCACTTATGGTCAGGGAGTACTTATAAAGGTGATATGGTAACTCACTTGGGGTCAGGGAGTACTTCTATGGGACTATGGTAACTCACTTGAGGTCAGAGAGTACATATAAAGGGGCTAGGATAACTCACTTGGGGTCAGGGAGTACATATAAAAGGGCTAGGATAACTCACTAGCGGTCAGAGTACATATAAAGGGGCTAGGATAACTCACTTAGGGGTCAGGGAGTACTTATATAGGGGCTAGGGTAACTCACTTGGAGTCAGGGAGTACTTCGATGGGACTAGGATAACTCACTTGGTGTCACGGAGTACATTTATGTGACTAAGGTAACACACTTGGGGACAGGGAGTACTTATATTGGCCTAGGGTAACTCACTTGCCGTCAGAGAGTACATATAAAGGGGCTAGTATAACTCACTTGGGGTCAAGGAGTACATATAAATGGGCTAGTATAACTCACTTGGGGTCAGGGTGTACTTATATTGGCCTAGGGTAACTCACTTGCCGTCAGAGAGTACATATAAAGGTGCTAGGATAACTCACTTCGGGTCAGGGAGTACTTATAAAGGGGCTAGGATAACTCACTTGGGGTCAGGGAGAACTTCTATGGGACTAGGGTAACTCACTTGAGGTCAGAAAGTACATATAAAGGGGCTAGGATAACACACTTGGGGTCAGGGAGTACTTATAAAGGTGATATTGTAAATCACTTGGGGTCAGAGACTACATATAAAGTGTCTAGGATAACTCACTTGTGGTCAGGGAGTACTTATAAAGGTGATATGGTAACTCTCTTGGGGTCAGGGAGTACTTATAAGGGACTAGGGTAACTCACTTGGGGTCCTGGAGTACATGTAAAGCGGCTAGGATAACTCACTTGCCGTCAGAGAGTACATATAAAGGGGCTAGGATAACTCACTTGGGGTCAGGGAGTACTTATAAAGGGGCTATGGTAACCCACTTGGGGTCAGGGAGTACTACTATGGGACTACGGTAACTCACTTGGGGTCAGAGAGTACTTATAAAAGGGCTAAGATAACTCACTTGAGGTCTGGGAGTACTTATAAAGGGGTTTGAATAACTCACTTGCGGTCAGAGAGTACATATAAGGCACTAGGATAACTCAATTGGGGTCAGGGGAGTACTTATAAGGGGGCTATGGTAACTCACTTGGGGTCAGGGAGTACTTCTATTGGCCTAGGGTAACTCACTTGCGGTCAGACAGTACATATAAAGGGGCTAGGATAACTCACTTGTGGTCAGGGAGTACTTATAAAGGGGCTATGGTAACCCACTTGGGGTCAGGGAGTACTAATATGGGACTAGGGTAACTCACTTGGGGTCAGAGAGTACTTATAAAGGGGCTAGGATAACTCACTTGAGGTCAGAGAGTACATATAAAGGGGCTAGGATAACTCACTTGGGGTCAGGGAGTACTTATAAAGGGGCTAGGATAACTCACTTGGGGTCAGGGAGTACTACTATGGGACTAGGGTAACGCACTTGAGGTCAGAGAGTACATATAAAGGGGCTAGGATAACTCACTTGGGGTCAGCGAGTACTTATAAAGGTGAAATTGTAACTCACTTGGGGTCAGAGAGTACATATAAAAGGGCTAGTATAACTCACTTGGGGTCAGGGAGTACTTATAAGGGGGCTATGGTAACCCACTTGGTGTCAGGGAGTACTTATATTGGCCTAGGGTAACTCACTTGCCGTTAGAGAGTACATATGAAGGGGCTAGTATAACTCACTTGTGGTCATGGAGTACATATAAAGGGGCTAGGATAACTCACTTGAGGTCAGGGGAGTACTTATATAGGGGCTAGGGTAACTCACTTGGGTCAGGGAGTACTTATTTGGACTAGGGTACTCACTTAGGGACAGGGAGTTCTTATATGGGACTAGTGTTACTCACTTGGGGTCAGGGAGTACTTCGATGTGACTAGGATAACTCACTTGGGGTCAGGGAGTACTTACAAAGGGGCTAGGATAACTCACTTGGGGTGAGGTAGTCCTTATAAAGGGGCTATGGTAACTCACTTGGGGCCAGGGAGTACTAATATGAAACTAGGGTAACACACTTGAGGTCAGGGAGTACTTATAAAGGGGCTAGGATAACTCACTTGTGGTCAGGGAGTACATATAAAGGGGCTAGGATAACTCACTAGCGGTCAGAGAGTACATATAAAGGGGCTAGGATAACTCACTTAGGGGTCAGGGAGTACTTATATAGGGGCTAGGGTAACTCACTTGGGGTCAGGGAGTACTTCGATGGGACTAGGATAACTCACTTGGTGTCACGGAGTACATTTATGTGACTAAGGTAACACACTTGGGGACAGGGAGTACTTATATTGGCCTAGGGTAACTCACTTGCCGTCAGAGAGTACATATAAAGGGGCTAGTATAACTCACTTGGGGTCAAGGAGTACATATAAATGGGCTAGTATAACTCACTTGGGGTCAGGGTGTACTTATAAGGGGGCTATGGTAACTCACTTGGGGTCAGGGAGTACTTATATTGGCTTAGGGTAACTCACTTGCCGTCAGAGAGTACATATAAAGGTGCTAGGATAACTCACTTCGGGTCAGGGAGTACTACTATGGGACTAGGGTAACGCACTTGCGGTCAGAGAGTACATATAAAGGGGCTAGGATAACTCACTTGGGGTCTGGGAGTACTTATAAAGGGGCTAAGGTAACACACTTGGGTTCAGGAAGTACTAATATGAAACTAGGGTAACACACTTGAGGTCAGGGAGTACTTATAAAGGGGCTAGGATAACTCACTTGGGGTCAGGGAGTACATATAAAGGGGCTAGGATAACTCACTAGCGGTCAGAGAGTACATATAAAGGGGCTAGGATAACTCACTTAGGGGTCAGGGAGTACTTATATAGGGGCTAGGGTAACTCACTTGGGGTCAGGGAGTACATTTATGTGACTAAGGTAACACACTTGGGGACAGGGAGTACTTATATTGGCCTAGGGTAACTCACTTGCCGTCAGAGAGTACATATAAAGGGGCTAGTATAACTCACTTGGGGTCAAGGAGTACATATAAATGGGCTAGTATAACTCACTTGGGGTCAGGGTGTACTTATAAGGGGGCTATGGTAACTCACTTGGGGTCAGGGAGTACTTATATTGGCCTAGGGTAACTCACTTGCCGTCAGAGAGTACATATAAAGGTGCTAGGATAACTCACTTCGGGTCAGGGAGTACTACTATGGGACTAGGGTAACGCACTTGCGGTCAGAGAGTACATATAAAGGGGCTAGGATAACTCACATGTGGTCAGGGAGTACTTATAAAGTTGATATGGTAACTCACTTGGGGTCAGGGAGAACTTCTATGGGACTAGGGTAACTCACTTGAGGTCAGAAAGTACATATAAAGGGGCTAGGATAACTCACTTGAGGTCAGGGAGTACTTATAAAGGTGATATTGTAAATCACTTGGGGTCAGAGACTACATATAAAGTGTCTAGGATAACTCACTTGTGGTCAGGGAGTACTTATAAAGGTGATATAGTAACTCTCTTGGGGTCAGGGAGTACTTATAAGGGGGCTATGGTAACTCACTTGGTGTCAGGGAGTACTTATATTGGCCTAGGGTAACTCACTTGCCTTCAGAGAGTACATATAAAGGGGCTAGTATAACTCACTTGGGGTCAGGGAGTACATATAAATGGGCTAGTATAACTCACTTGGGGTCAGGGAGTACTACTATGGGACTAGGGTAACGCACTTGCCGTCAGAGGGTACATATAAAGGGGCTAGGATAACTCACTTGTGGTCAGGGAGTACTTATAAAGTTGATATGGTAACTCACTTGGGGTCAGGGAGAACTTCTATGGGACTAGGGTAACTCACTTGAGGTCAGAAAGTACATATAAAGGGGCTAGGATAACTCACTTGGGGTCAGGGAGTACTTATAAAGGTGATATTGTAAATCACTTGGGGTCAGAGACTACATATAAAGTGTCTAGGATAACTCACTTGTGGTCAGGGAGTACTTATAAAGGTGATATGGTAACTCTCTTGGGGTCAGGGAGTACTTATAAGGGACTAGGGTAACTCACTTGGGGTCCTGGAGTACATGTAAAGCGGCTAGGATAACTCACTTGCCGTCAGAGAGTACATATAAAGGGGCTAGGATAACTCACTTGGGGTCAGGGAGTACTTATAAAGGGGCTATGGTAACCCACTTGGGGTCAGGGAGTACTACTATGGGACTAGGGTAACTCACTTGGGGTCAGAGAGTACTTATAAAGGGACTAGGTTAACTCACTTGAGGTCAGAGAGTACATATAAAGGGGCTAGGAAAACTCACTTGGGGTCAGGGAGTACTTATAAAGGAGCTATGGTAACCCACTTGGGGTCAGGGAGTACTAATATGGGACTAGGGTAACTCACTTGGGGTCAGGGAGTACTTCTATTGGCCTAGGGTAACTCACTTGCGGTCAGAGAGTACATATAAATGGGCTAGTATAACTCACTTGGGGTCAGGGAGTACTTATAAGGGGGCTATGGTAACTCACTTGATGTCAGGGAGTACTTATATTGGCCTAGGGTAACTCACTTGCCGTCAGAGAGTACATATAAAGGGGCTAGTATAACTCACTTGGGGTCAGGGAGTACTACTATGGGACTAGGGTAACGCACTTGCGGTCAGAGAGTACATATAAAGGGGCTAGGATAACTCACTTATGGTCAGGGAGTACTTATAAAGGTGATATGGTAACTCACTTGGGGTCAGGGAGTACTTCTATGGGACTAGGGTAACTCACTTGAGGTCAGAGAGTACATATAAAGGGGCTAGGATAACTCACTTGGGGTCAGGGAGTACATATAAAGGGGCTAGGATAACACACTAGCGGTCAGAGAGTACATATAAAGGGGCTAGGATAACTCACTTAGGGGTCAGGGAGTACTTATATAGGGGCTAGGGTAACTCACTTGGGGTCAGGGAGTACTTCGATGGGACTAGGATAACTCACTTGGTGTCACGGAGTACATTTATGTGACTAAGGTAACACACTTGGGGACAGGGAGTACTTATATTGGCCTAGGGTAACTCACTTGCCGTCAGAGAGTACATATAAAGGGGCTAGTATAACTCACTTGGGGTCAAGGAGTACATATAAATGGGCTAGTATAACTCACTTGGGGTCAGGGTGTACTTATAAGGGGGCTATGGTAACTCACTTGGGGTCAGGGAGTACTTATATTGGCCTAGGGTAACGCACTTGCGGTCAGAGAGTACATATAAAGGGGCTAGGATAACTCACTTGTGGTCAGGGAGTACTTATAAAGTTGATATGGTAACTCACTTGGGGTCAGGGAGAACTTCTATGGGACTAGGGTAACTCACTTGAGGTCAGAAAGTACATATAAAGGGGCTATGATAACTCACTTGAGGTCAGGGAGTACTTATAAAGGTGATATTGTAAATCACTTGGGGTCAGAGACTACATATAAAGTGTCTAGGATAACTCACTTGTGGTCAGGGAGTACTTATAAAGGTGATATGGTAACTCTCTTGGGGTCAGGGAGTACTTATAAGGGGGCTATGGTAACTTACTTGGTGTCAGGGAGTACTTATATTGGCCTAGGGTAACTCACATGCCTTCAGAGAGTACATATAAAGGGGCTAGTATAACTCACTTGGGGTCAGGGAGTACTACTATGGGACTAGGGTAACGCACTTGCGGTCAGAGAGTACATATAAAGGGGCTAGGATAACTCACTTATGGTCAGGGAGTACTTATAAAGGTGATATGGTAACTCACTTGGGGTCAGGGAGTACTTCTATGGGACTAGGGTAACTCACTTGAGGTCAGAGAGTACATATAAAGGGGATAGGATAACTCACTTGGGGTCAGGGAGTACTACTATGGGACTAGAGTAACGCACTTGCGGTCAGAGAGTACATATAAAGGTGATATGGTAACTCACTTGGGGTCAGGGAGTACTTATAAAGGTGATATTGTAACTCACTTGGGGTCAGAGAGTACATATAAAGGGGCTAGTATAACTCACTTGGGGTCAGGGAGTACTAATATGGGACTAGGGTAACGCACTTGCGGTCAGAGAGTACATATAAAGGTGATATGGTAACTCACTTGGGGTCAGGGAGTACTACTATGGGACTAGAGTAACGCACTTGCGGTCAGAGAGTACATATAAAGGTGATATGGTAACTCTCTTGGGGTCAGGGAGTACTTATAAGGGACTAGGGTAACTCACTTGGGGTCTGAGAGTACATATAAAGCGGCTAGGATAACTCACTTGCGGTCAGAGAGTACATATAAAGGGGATAGGATAACTCACTTGGGGTCAGGGAGTACTACTATGGGACTAGAGTAACGCACTTGCGGTCAGAGAGTACATATAAAGGTGATATGGTAACTCACTTGGGGTCAGGGAGTACTTATATGGGACCAGGGTAACTCACTTGGGGCCAGGGTGTACATATTAAAGGGCTAGGGTAACTCTCTTCGAGTCAGGGAGTACTTATAAGGGACTAGGGTAACTCATTTGGGGTCTGGGAGTACATATAAAGCGGCTAGTATAACTCACTTGGGGTCAGGGAGTACTAATATGGGACTAGGGTAACGCACTTGCGGTCAGAGAGTACATATAAAGGTGATATGGTAACTCACTTGGGGTCAGGGAGTACTACTATGGGACTAGAGTAACGCACTTGCGGTCAGAGAGTACATATAAAGGTGATATGGTAACTCTCTTGGGGTCAGGGAGTACTTATAAGGGACTAGGGTAACTCACTTGGGGTCTGAGAGTACATATAAAGCGGCTAGGATAACTCACTTGCGGTCAGAGAGTACATATAAAGGGGATAGGATAACTCACTTGGGGTCAGGGAGTACTACTATGGGACTAGAGTAACGCACTTGCGGTCAGAGAGTACATATAAAGGTGATATGGTAACTCACTTGGGGTCAGGGAGTACTTATATGGGACCAGGGTAACTCACTTGGGGCCAGGGTGTACATATTAAAGGGCTAGGGTAACTCTCTTCGAGTCAGGGAGTACTTATAAGGGACTAGGGTAACTCATTTGGGGTCTGGGAGTACATATAAAGCGGCTAGGAAAATTCACTTGCGGTCAGAGAGTACTTATAAAGCGGCTATGGTAACTCACTTGGGGTCAGGGAGTAATTATTTAGGGGCTATGGTATCTCACTTGGGGTCAGGGAGTACTACTATGGGACTAGGGTGACTCACTTGCGGTCAGAGAGTACTTATAAAGGGGCTAGGATATTTCACTTGGGGTCAGGGAGTACTTATAAAGGTGATATGGTAACTCATTTGAGGTCAGGGAGTACTTATAAATGGTCTAGGGTAACTCACTTTGGTTCAAGGAGTACTTATATGGGACTAGGGTAACTCACTTGGTGTCTGTGAGTACAAATATGGGACCAGGGTAACTCATTTGGGGCCAGGGTGTACTTATTAAAGGGCTAGGGTAACTCTCTTGGGGTAAGGCAGTACTTATAAGGGACTAGGGTATCTCACTTGGGATCTGGGAGTACATATAAAGCGGCTAGGATAACTCACTTGGGGTCAGGGAGTACTTATAAAGCGGCTATGGTAAATCACTTGTGGCAAGGCAGTACTAATATGAAACTAGGGTAACACACTTGGGGTCAGGGAGTACTTATCAAGGGGCTAGGATAACTCATTTGCGGTCAGAGAGTACATATAAAGGGGTTAGGATAACACACTTGGGATCAGGGAGTACTTATAAAGGGGCTAGGATAATTCACTTGCGGTCAGAGAGTACATATAAAGGGGCTAGGATAATTCACTTGGGGTCAGGGAGTACATATAAAGGGGCTAGGATAACTCACTTGGGGTCAGGGAGTACATATAAAGGGGCTAGGATAACTCACTTGGGGTCAGGGAGTACTTATATAGGCGCTAGTGTAACTCACTTGGGGTCAGGGAGTACATTTATGTAACTAAGGTAACACACTGGGGGTCAGGGAGTACTTATAAAGGTGCTACGGTGACTTATTTGGGGTCAGGGAGTACTTCTATGGGATTAGGGTAACTCACTTGTGTCCAGGGAATACATATATGAAACTAGGGTAACACACTTGGGATCAGGGAGTACTTATAAAGGGGCTAGGATAACTCACTTGCGGTCGAGAGTACATATAAAGGGGCTAGGATAACTCACTTGGGGTCAGGGAGTACATTAATGGGACTAAGGTAACACATTTGGGGTCAGGGAGAACTTATAAAGGGGCTAGGGTAACTCACTTGCAGTCAGAGAGTTCATATAAAGGGGCTAGGATAACTCACTTGGGGTCAGGGAGTACATATAAAGGGGCTAGGATAACTCACTTGCGGTCAGAGTGTACATATAAAGGGGTTAGGATAACACACTTGGGATCAGGGAGTACTTATAAAGGGGCTAGGGTAACTTACTTGCGGTCAGAGAGTACATATAAAGGGGATAGGATAACTCACTTGGGGTCAGGGAGTACATATATGGGACTAGGGTAACTCACTTGCGGTCAGAGAGTACATATAAAGGGGCTAGGATAACTCACTTGGTGTCGGTGAGTACTTATATGGGACCAGGGTAAATCACTTGGGTCCAGGGTGTACTTATTAAAGTGCTAGGGTAACTCACTTGGTATCTGGGAGTACATATAAAGCGGCTAGGATAACTCACTTGCGGTCAGAGAGTACTTATAAAGGGGCTAGGGTAACTCACTTTCGGTCAGAGAGTACATATAAAGGGGCTAGGATAACTCACTTGGGGTCTGGGAGTACTTATAAAGGGGCTAAGGTAACACACTTGGGTTCAGGAAGTACATATATGAGACTAGGGTAACACACTTGGGGTCAGGGAGTACTTATAAAGGGGTTTGAATAACTCACTTGCGGTCAGAGAGTACATATAAATGGGCTAGGATAACTCACTAAGAGTCAGGGAGTACTTATAAGGGGGCTATGGTAACTCACTTGGGGTCAGGGAGTACTTATATTGGCCTAGGGTAACTCACTTGCCGTCAGAGAGTACATATAAGGGGGCTAGGATAACACACTTGGGGTCAGGGTGTACTACTATGGGACAAGGGTAACACACTTGGGGTCAGAGAGTACATATAGAGGGGCTAAGATAACTCACTTGGGGTCATGGAGTACCTATAAGGGAGCTATGTTAACTCACTTGGGGTCAGGGAGTACTTATATTGGCCTAGGGTAACTCACTTGCGGTCAGAGAGTACATATAAAGGTGATATGGTAACTTTCTTGGGGTCAGGGAGTACTTATAAGGGACTAGGGTAACTCACTTGGGGTCTGGGAGTACATATAAAGCGGCTAGGATAACTCACTTGCGGTCAGAGAGTACATATAAAGGGGATAGGATAACTCACTTGGGGTCAGGGAGTACTACTATGGGACTAGAGTAACGCACTTGCGGTCAGAGAGTACATATAAAGGTGATATGGTAACTCACTTGGGGTCAGGGAGTACTTATATGGGACCAGGGTAACTCACTTGGGGCCAGGGTGTACTTATTAAAGGGCTAAGGTAACTCTCTTCGAGTCAGGGAGTACTTATAAGGGACTAGGGTAACTCATTTGGGGTCTGGGAGTACATATAAAGCGGCTAGGAAAATTCACTTGCGGTCAGAGAGTACTTATAAAGCGGCTATGGTAACTCACTTGGGGTCAGGGAGTAATTATTTAGGGGCTATGGTATCTCACTTGGGGTCAGGGAGTACTACTATGGGACTAGGGTGACTCACTTGCGGTCAGAGAGTACTTATAAAGGGGCTAGGATATTTCACTTGGGGTCAGGGAGTACTTATAAAGGTGATATGGTAACTCATTTGAGGTCAGGGAGTACTTATAAATGGTCTAGGGTAACTCACTTTGGTTCAAGGAGTACTTATATGGGACTAGGGTAACTCACTTGGTGTCTGTGAGTACAAATATGGGACCAGGGTAACTCATTGGGGGCCAGGGTGTACTTATTAAAGGGCTAGGGTAACTCTCTTGGGGTCAGGCAGTACTTATAAGGGACTAGGGTATCTCACTTGGGATCTGGGAGTACATATAAAGCGGCTAGGATAACTCACTTGGGGTCAGGGAGTACTTATAAAGCGGCTATGGTAACTCACTTGTGGCAAGGCAGTACTAATATGAAACTAGGGTAACACACTTGGGGTCAGGGAGTACTTATAAAGGGGCTAGGATAACTCATTTGCGGTCAGAGAGTACATATAAAGGGGTTAGGATAACACACTTGGGATCAGGGAGTACTTATAAAGGGGCTAGGATAATTCACTTGCGGTCAGAGAGTACATATAAAGGGGCTAGGATAATTCACTTGGGGTCAGGGAGTACATATAAAGGGGCTAGGATAACTCACTTGGGGTCGGGGAGTACGTATAAAGGGGCTAGGATAACTCACTTGGGGCCAGGGTGTACTTATAAAGGGGCTAGGGTAACTCACTTGGGGTCAGGGAGTAGTTGTAAGAGACTAGGGTAACTCACTTGCGGTCAGAGAGTACATATAAAGGGGCTAGGATAACTCGCTTGGGGTCAGGGAGTACTTATAAGGGGGCTATGGTAACTCACTTGGGGTCAGGGAGTACTTATATTGGCCTAGGGTAACTCACTTGCGGTCAGAGAGTACATATAAAGGGGCTAGGATAACTCACTTGGGGTCTGGGAGTACTTATAAAGGGGCTAAGGTAACACACTTGGGTTCAGGAAGTACATATATGAGACTAGGGTAACACACTTGGGGTCAGGGAGTACTTATAAAGGGGTTTGAATAACTCACTTGCGGTCAGAGAGTACATATAAATGGGCTAGGATAACTCACTAAGAGTCAGGGAGTACTTATAAGGGGGCTATGGTAACTCACTTGGGGTCAGGGAGTACTTATATTGGCCTAGGGTAACTCACTTGCCGTCAGAGAGTACATATAAGGGGGCTAGGATAACACACTTGGGGTCAGGGTGTACTACTATGGGACAAGGGTAACACACTTGGGGTCAGAGAGTACATATAGAGGGGCTAAGATAACTCACTTGGGGTCATGGAGTACCTATAAGGGAGCTATGTTAACTCACTTGGGGTCAGGGAGTACTTATATTGGCCTAGGGTAACTCACTTGCCGTCAGAGAGTACATGTAAAGTGGCTAGGATAACTCACTTGTGGTAAGGGAGTACTACTATGGGACTAGGGTAACTCACTTGCGGTCAGAGAGTACATATAAAGGGGCTAAGATAACTCACTTGGGATCAGGGAGTACATATAAAGGGGCTAGGATAACTCACTTGGGGTCAGGGAGTACTTATAAAGGGGCTAAGATAACACACTAGGGGTCAAGGAGTGCTACTATGGGACTAGGATAACTCACTTGCCGTCAGAGAGTACATATAAAGGGGCTAGGATAACTCACTTGGGGTCTGGGAGTACATATAAAGCGGCTAGAATAAATTACTTGCGGTCAGAGAGTACATATAAAGGGGCTAAGATAACTCACTTGGGATCAGAGAGTACTTATATGGGACCAGGGTAACACACTTGGGGTCAGGGAGTACTTATAAAGGGGTTTGAATAACTCACATGCGGTCAGAGAGTACATATAAAGGGGCTAGGATAACTCACTTGGGGTCAGGGAGTACTTATATGGGACCAGGGTAACTCACTGGGGGACAGGGTGTACTTATTAAAGGGCTAGGGTAACTCTCTTGGGGTCAGGGAGTACTTATAAGGGACTAGGGTAACTCACTTGGGGTCAGGGAGTACTTATAAAGGGGCTATGGTAACTCACTTGGGGTCAAGGAGTACTACTATGGGACTCGGATAACTCACTTGCCGTCAGAGAGTACATATAAAGGGGCTAGGATAACTCACTTGGGGTCAGGGAGTACTTATAAAGAGGCTAGGATAACTCACTTGGGGCAGGGAGTACTTATAAAGGTGATATAGTAATTCACTTGGGGTCACGGAGTACTTATAAATGGGCTAGGGTAACTCACTTTGGTTCAAGGAGTACTTATATCGGACTATGGTAACTCTCTTGCGGTCAGAGAGTACATATAAAGGGGATAGGATAACTCACTTGGGGTCAGGGAGTACTACTATGGGACTAGAGTAACGCACTTGCGGTCAGAGAGTACATATAAAGGTGATATGGTAACTCACTTGGGGTCAGGGAGTACTTATATGGGACCAGGGTAACTCACTTGGGGCCAGGGTGTACTTATTAAAGGGCTAAGGTAACTCTCTTCGAGTCAGGGAGTACTTATAAGGGACTAGGGTAACTCATTTGGGGTCTGGGAGTACATATAAAGCGGCTAGGAAAATTCACTTGCGGTCAGAGAGTACTTATAAAGCGGCTATGGTAACTCACTTGGGGTCAGGGAGTAATTATTTAGGGGCTATGGTATCTCACTTGGGGTCAGGGAGTACTACTATGGGACTAGGGTGACTCACTTGCGGTCAGAGAGTACTTATAAAGGGGCTAGGATATTTCACTTGGGGTCAGGGAGTACATATAAAGCGGCTAGGATAACTCACTTGGGGTCAGGGAGTACTTATAAAGCGGCTATGGTAACTCACTTGTGGCAAGGCAGTACTAATATGAAACTAGGGTAACACACTTGGGGTCAGGGAGTACTTATAAAGGGGCTAGGATAACTCATTTGCGGTCAGAGAGTACATATAAAGGGGTTAGGATAACACACTTGGGATCAGGGAGTACTTATAAAGGGGCTAGGATAATTCACTTGCGGTCAGAGAGTACATATAAAGGGGCTAGGATAATTCACTTGGGGTCAGGGAGTACATATAAAGGGGCTAGGATAACTCACTTGGGGTCGGGGAGTACGTATAAAGGGGCTAGGATAACTCACTTGGGGCCAGGGTGTACTTATAAAGGGGCTAGGGTAACTCACTTGGGGTCAGGGAGTAGTTGTAAGAGACTAGGGTAACTCACTTGCGGTCAGAGAGTACATATAAAGGGGCTAGGATAACTCGCTTGGGGTCAGGGAGTACTTATAAGGGGGCTATGGTAACTCACTTGGGGTCAGGGAGTACTTATATTGGCCTAGGGTAACTCACTTGCGGTCAGAGAGTACATATAAAGGGGCTAGGATAACTCACTTGGGGTCTGGGAGTACTTATAAAGGGGCTAAGGTAACACACTTGGGTTCAGGAAGTACATATATGAGACTAGGGTAACACACTTGGGGTCAGGGAGTACTTATAAAGGGGTTTGAATAACTCACTTGCGGTCAGAGAGTACATATAAATGGGCTAGGATAACTCACTAAGAGTCAGGGAGTACTTATAAGGGGGCTATGGTAACTCACTTGGGGTCAGGGAGTACTTATATTGGCCTAGGGTAACTCACTTGCCGTCAGAGAGTACATATAAGGGGGCTAGGATAACACACTTGGGGTCAGGGTGTACTACTATGGGACAAGGGTAACACACTTGGGGTCAGAGAGTACATATAGAGGGGCTAAGATAACTCACTTGGGGTCATGGAGTACCTATAAGGGAGCTATGTTAACTCACTTGGGGTCAGGGAGTACTTATATTGGCCTAGGGTAACTCACTTGCCGTCAGAGAGTACATGTAAAGTGGCTAGGATAACTCACTTGTGGTAAGGGAGTACTACTATGGGACTAGGGTAACTCACTTGCGGTCAGAGAGTACATATAAAGGGGCTAAGATAACTCACTTGGGATCAGGGAGTACATATAAAGGGGCTAGGATAACTCACTTGGGGTCAGGGAGTACTTATAAAGGGGCTAAGATAACACACTAGGGGTCAAGGAGTGCTACTATGGGACTAGGATAACTCACTTGCCGTCAGAGAGTACATATAAAGGGGCTAGGATAACTCACTTGGGGTCTGGGAGTACATATAAAGCGGCTAGAATAAATTACTTGCGGTCAGAGAGTACATATAAAGGGGCTAAGATAACTCACTTGGGATCAGAGAGTACTTATATGGGACCAGGGTAACACACTTGGGGTCAGGGAGTACTTATAAAGGGGTTTGAATAACTCACATGCGGTCAGAGAGTACATATAAAGGGGCTAGGATAACTCACTTGGGGTCAGGGAGTACTTATATGGGACCAGGGTAACTCACTGGGGGACAGGGTGTACTTATTAAAGGGCTAGGGTAACTCTCTTGGGGTCAGGGAGTACTTATAAGGGACTAGGGTAACTCACTTGGGGTCAGGGAGTACTTATAAAGGGGCTATGGTAACTCACTTGGGGTCAAGGAGTACTACTATGGGACTCGGATAACTCACTTGCCGTCAGAGAGTACATATAAAGGGGCTAGGATAACTCACTTGGGGTCAGGGAGTACTTATAAAGAGGCTAGGATAACTCACTTGGGGCAGGGAGTACTTATAAAGGTGATATAGTAATTCACTTGGGGTCACGGAGTACTTATAAATGGGCTAGGGTAACTCACTTTGGTTCAAGGAGTACTTATATCGGACTATGGTAACTCTCTTGGGGTCAGGGAGTACTTATAAAGGACTAGGGTAACTCACTTGGAAACTGAAAGTACATATAAAGCGGCTAGGATAACTCACTTGGGCTCTGGGAGTACTTATAAAGGGGCTATGGTAACTCACTTGGGGCCAGGGAGTACTTATAAAGGGGCTAGGATAAATCACTTGCGGTCAGAGATTAAATATAAAGGGGCTAGGATAACTCACTTGGGGCCAGGGTGTACTTATAAAGGGGCTAGGGTAACTCACTTGGGGTCAGGGAGTAGTTATAAGAGACTAGGGTAACTCACTTGCGGTCAGAGAGTACATATAAAGGGGCTAGGATAACTCGCTTGGGGTCAGGGAGTACTTATAAGGGGGCTATGGTAACTCACTTGGGGTCAGGGAGTACTTATATTGGCCTAGGGTAACTCACTTGCTGTCAGAGAGTACATATAAAGGGGCTAGGATAACTCACTTGGGGTCGGGGAGTACATATAATTGGGGCTAGGATAACTCACTTGCGGTCAGAGAGTACATATGAAGGGGCTAGGATTACTCACTTGCGGTCAGGGAGTACTTATATAGGGGTTAGGGTAACTCACTTGGGGTCAGGGAGTACTTCGATGTAACTAGGATAACTCACTTGGGGTCAGGGAGTACTTATAAAGGTGCTACGGTGACTCATTTGGGGTCAGGGAGTACCTCTATGAGACTAGGGTAACTCACTTGTGTTCAGGGAATACATATATGAAACTAGGGTAACACACTTGGGATCAGGGAGTACTTATAAAGGGGCTAGGATAACTCACTTGCGGTCAGAGAGTACATATAAAGGGGCTAGGATAACTCACTTGGGGTCAGGGAGTACATTTATGGGACTAAGGTAACACATTTGGGGTCAGGGAGTACTTATAAAGGGGCTAGGGTAACTCACTTGCAGTCAGAGTGTACTTATAAAGGGGCAAGGATAACTCACTTGGGGTCAGGGAGTACTTATAAAGGGGCTATGGTAACTCACTTGGGGTCAGGGAGTACTTATTTGGGACTAGGGTTCTCACTTGGGGACATGGAGTTCTTATATTGGGCTAGGGTAACTCACTTGCGGTCAGAGAGTACATATAAAAAGGATAGGATAACTCACTTGGGGTCAGGGAATACATATAAGGGACTAGGGTAACTCACTTGCGGTCAGAGAGTACATATAAAGGGGATAGGATAACTCACTTGGTGTCGGTGAGTACTTATATAGGACCAGGGTAACTCACTTGGGGCCAGGGTGTACTTATTAAAGTGCAAGGGTAACTCTTTTGGAGTCAGGGAGTACTTATATGGGACTAGGGTAACGCACTTGCGGTCAGAGAGTATATTTAAAGAGGCTAGGATAACTCACTTGGGGTCAGGGAGTACATATAAAGGGGCTAGGATAACTCACTTGGGGTCAGGGAGTACTTATAAAGGGGCTAAGGTAACACACTTGGGGCCAGGGTGTACTTATTAAAGGGCTAGGGTAACTCTCTTGGGGTCAGGGAGTACTTATAAGGGACTAGGGTAACTCACTTGGGGCAAGGGAGTACTTATATGAGACTAGGGTAACACACTTGGGGTCAGGGAGTACTTATATAGGGGTTAGAATAACTCACTTGCGGTCAGGGAGTACTTATAAAAGTGATATGGTAACTCACTTGGGGTCAGGTAGTACTTCTATGGGACTAGGGTAACTCACCTGCGGTCAGAGAGTACATATAAAGGGGCTAGGATAACTCACTTGGGGTCATGGAGTACTTATAAATGTGATACGGTAACTCACTTGGAGTCAGGGAGTACTTATAAAGGGGCTAGGGTAACTCACTTTGGGTCAAGGAGTAATTATTTGGGACTAGGGTACTCACTTGGGGCCAGGGTGTACTTATTAAAGGGCTAGGGAAACTCTCTTGGGGTCAGGGAGTATTTATAAGGGACTAGGGTAACACATTTGGGGTCAGGGAGTACTTATAAAGGGGCTAGGGTAATTCACTTGCAGTCAGAGAGTACATATACAGGGGCTAGGATAACTCACTTGGTGTCAGGGAGTACATATAAAGGGGCTAGGATAACTTACTTGGGGTCAGGGAGTACTTATTTGGGACTAGGGTACTCACTTAGGGACAGGGATTTCTTATATGGGACTAGGGTAACTCACTTGCTGTCAGAGAGTACATATAAAGGGGATAGGATAACTCACTTGGGGTCAGGGAGTACATATATGGGACTAGGGTAACTCACTTGCGGTCAGAGAGTACATATAAAGGGGCTAGGGTAACTCACTTGCGGTCAGAGAGTACATATAAAGGGGCTAGGATAACTCACTTGGGGTCAGGGAGTACTTATATGAGACTAGGGTAACTCACTTGGTGTCTGTGAGTACTTATATGGGACCAGTGTAACTCACTTGGGGCCAGGGAGTACTCATAAAAGTGATATGGTAACTCACTTGGGGTCAGGGAGTACTTATATTGTCCTAGGGTAACTCACTTGCGGTCAGAAAGTAGATATTAAGGGTTTAGGATAACTCACTTGGGGTCATGGAGTACTTATAAAGGTGATATGGTAACTCACTCGGGGTCAGGGAGTACTTATAAGGGGCTAGGGTACTCACATTGGGTCAAGGAGTACTTATATGGGACTAGGGTAACTCACTTGGTGTCTGTGTGTACTTATATGGGACCAGTGTAACTCACTTGGGGCCAGGGAGTACTTATAAAGGTGATATTGTAACTCACTTGGGGTCAGGGAGTACTTATTTGGGACCAGGGTAACTCACTTGGGGCCAGGGTGTACTTATTAAAGGGCTAGGGAAACTCTCTTGGGGTCAGGGAGTATTTATAAGGGACTAGGGTAACACACTTGGGGTCAGGGAGTAGTTATAAAGGGGTTTGAATAACTCACTTGCGGTCAGAGAGTACATATAAATGGGCTAGGATAACTCACTTGGGGTCAGGGAGTACTTATAAGGGGGCTAGGATAACTCACTTGGGGTCAGGGAGCACTATTATGGGACTAGGGTAACGCACTTGCGGTCAAAGAGTACGTATAGAGGGGCTAGGATAACTCACTTGGGGTTAGGGAGTACTTATAAAGGTGATATGGTAACTCACTTGGGGTCAGGTAGTACATATAAAGGGGCTAGGATAACTCACTTGGGGTCAGGGAGTACTTATAAGGGACTAGGGTAACTCACATGGGGTCTGGGAGTACATATAAAGCTGCTAGGATAACTCACTTGCGGTCAGAGAGTACATATAAAGGGGCTAGGGTAACTCACTTGCGGTCAGAGAGTACATATAAAGGGGCTAGGGTAACACACTTGGGGTCAGGGAGTACTTATAAAGGGGTTTGAATAACTCACTTGCGGTCAGAGAGTACATATAAATGGGCTAGGATAACTCACTTGGGGTCAGGGAGTACTACTATGGGACTAGGGTAACTCACTTGGGGCCAGGGTGTACTTATTAAAGTGCTAGGGTAACTCTCTTGGGGTCAGGGAGTACTTATAAGGGACTAGGGTAACTCACTTGGTGTCTTGGAGTACATATAAAGCGGCTAGGATAAATCACTTGCGGTCAGAGAGTACATATAAAGGGGCTAGGGTAACTCACTTGCGGTCAGAGAGTACATATAAAGGGGCTAGGATAACTCACTTTGGGTCATGGAGCACTATTATGGGACTAGGGTAACCCACTTGCGGTCAAAGAGTACGTATAGAGGGGCTAGGAAAACTCACTTGGGGTTAGGGAGTACTTATAAAGGTGATATGGTAACTCACTTGGGGTCAGGGAGTACATATAAAGGGGCTAGGATAACTCACTTGGGGTCAGGGAGTACTTATAAGGGACTAGGGTAGCTCACTTGGGGTCTGGGAGTACATATAAAGCAGCTAGGATAACTCACTTGCGGTCAGAGAGTACATATAAAGGGGCTAGGGTAACTCACTTGCGGTCAGAGAGTACATATAAAGGGGCTAGAATAACCCACTTGGGGTCAGGGAGTACTTATAAAGGGGTTATGGTAACTCACTTGGGGCCAGGGAGTACTTATATGCGACTAGGGTAACACACTTGGGATCAGGGAGTACTTATAAAGGGGCTAGGATAACTCACTTGGGGTCAGGGAGTTCTTATATGGGACTAGCGTAACTCACTTGCGGTCAAAGAGTACATATAAAGGGGCTAGGGTAACTCACTTACGGTCAGAGAGTACACATAAAGGGGCTAGGATAACTCACTTGGGGTCAGGGAGTACATATAAAGGGGCTAGGATAACTCACTTGGGGTCAGGGAGTACTTATACAGGGGCTAAGGTAACACACTTGGGTTCAGGGAGTACTTATATGAGACTAGGGTAACACACTTGGGGTCAGAGAGTACATATAAAGGGGCTAGGATAACTCACTTGGGGTCAGGGAGTAATTATAAGGGGGCTATGGTAACTCACTTGGGGTCAGGGAGTACTTATATTGTCCTAGGGTAACTCACTTGCCGTTAGAGAGTACATATAAAGGGGCTAGGATAACTCACTTGGGGTCAGGGAGTACTACTATGGGACTAGGGTAACTCACTTGGGGTCAGGGAGTACTTATAAGGGACTAGGGTAACTCACTTGGGGTCTGGGAGTACATATAAAGCGGCTAGGATAACTCACTTGCGGTCAGAGAGTACATATAAAGGGGCTAGGGTAACTCACTTGCGGTCAGAGAGTACATATAAAGGGGCTAGGGTAACTCACTTGCGGTCAGAGAGTACCTATAAAGGGGCTAGGATAACTCACATGGGGTCAAGGAGTACTTATAAAGGTGATATTGTAACTCACTTGGGGTCAGGGAGTACATATAAAGGGGCTAGGATAACTCACTTGCGGTCAGAGAGTACCTATAAAGGGGCTAGGATAACTCACATGGGGTCAAGGAGTACTTATAAAGGTGATATGGTAACTCACTTGGGGTCAGGGAGTACATATAAAGGGGCTAGGATAACTCACTTGGAGTCAGGGAGTACTTATTAAAGTGCTAGGGTAACTCTCTTGGGGTCAGGGAGTACTTATAAGGGACTAGGGTAACTCACTTGGTGTCTGGGAGTACATATAAAGCGGCTAGGATAAATCACTTGCGGTCAGAGAGTACATATAAAGGGGCTAGGGTAACTCACTTGCGGTCAGAGAGTACATATAAAGGGGCTAGGATAACTCACTTGGGGTCAGGGAGCACTACTATGAGACTAGGGTAACGCACTTGCGGTCAAAGAGTACGTATAGAGGGGCTAGGATAACTCACTTGGGGTTAGGGAGTACTTATAAAGGTGACATGGTAACTCACTTGGGGTCAGGGAGTACATATAAAGGGGTTCGGATAACTCACTTGGGGTCAGGGAGTACTTATAAGGGACTAGGGTAACTCACTTGGGGTCTGGGAGTACATATAAAGCGGCTAGGATAACCCACTTGCGGTCAGAGAGTACATATAAAGCGGCTAGGATAACTCACTTGCGGTCAGAGAGTACATATAAAGGGGCTAGGATAACTCACTTGGGGTCAGGGAGTACTTATAAGGGACTAGGGTAACTCACTTGGGGTCTGGGAGTACATATAAAGCGGCTAGGATAACCCACTTGCGGTCAGAGAGTACATATAAAGCGGCTAGGATAACTCACTTGCGGTCAGAGAGTACATATAAAGGGGTTAGGATAACTCACTTGGGGTCAGGGAGTACTTATAAGGGACTAGGGTAACTCACTTGCGGTCAAAGAGTACGTATAGAGGGGCTAGGATAACTCACTTGGGGTTAGGGAGTACTTATAAAGCTGACATGGTAACTCACTTGCGGTCAAAGAGTACGTATAGAGGGGCTAGGATAACTCACTTGGGGTTAGGGAGTACTTATAAAGGTGACATGGTAACTCACTTGGGGTCAGGGAGTACATATAAAGGGGTTAGGATAACTCACTTAGGGTTAGGGAGTACATATATAGGGGCTAGGGTAACTCACTTGGGGTCAGGGAGTATTTCTATGTGACTATGGTAACTCACTTGGGGTCTGGGAGTACTTATATGGGACTAGGGTAACCCTCTTGAGGTCAGGGAGTTCTTATAAAGGAATTAGGGTAACTCAATTTGGGTCAAGGAGTACTTATATTGGACCAGGCTAACTCACTTGGTGTCAGGGAGTAGTTATAAGGGACTAGGGAAACTCACCTGAGGTCTGGGTGTACATAAAAGGGGCTAGGATAACTCACTTGCGGTCAGAGAGTATATATATAGGGGATAGGATAACTCACTTGCGGTCAGAGAGTACATATAAAGGGGTTTGAATAACTCACTTGCGGTCAGAGAGTACATATAAAGGTGCTAGGATAACTCATTTGGGGTCAGGGAGTACTTATAAAGGTGCTTTGGTAACTCACTTGGGGTCAGGGAGTACTTATATGGGCCTAGGGTAACTCACTTGCCGTCAGAGAGTACATATAAAGGGGCTAGTATAACTCACTTGGGGTTGGGGAGTACATATAAAGGGGCTAAGGTAACACACTTTGGTACAGGGAGTACTTATATGAGACTAGGGTAACACACTTGGGGTCAGGGAGTACTTATAAAGGGGTTTGAATAACTAACTTGCGGTCAGGGAGTACATATATGGGACTAGGGTAACTCACTTGCGGTCAGAGAGTACATATAAAGAGGATAGCATAACTCACTTGGGGTCAGGGAGTACTTATAAAGGAGTTAATGTAACACACTTGGGTTCAGGGAGTACTTATATGAGACTAGGGTAACACACTTGGGATCAGGGAGTACTTATAAAGGGGTTTGAATAACTCACTTGCGGTCAGAGAGTACATATAAAGGGGCTAGGATAACTCATTTGGGGTCAGGGAGTACTTATAAACGGGCTTTGGTAACTCATTTGGGGTCAGGGAGTACCTCTATGGGACTAGGGTAACTCACTTGTGTTAAAGGAATACATATATGAAACTAGGGTAACACACTTGGGGTCAGGGAGTACTTATAAAGGGGCTAGGGTAACTTACTTTTGGTAAAGGAGTACTTATATTGGACTAGGGTAACTCATTTGTGGTCTGGGAGTACATATAATTGGGCTGGGATAACTCACTTGCGGTCAGAGAGTACTTCTATGGGACTAGGGTAACACACTTGGGATCAGGGAGTACTTATAAAGGGGTTTGAATAACTCACTTGTGTTCAGAGAGTACATATAATGGGGCTAGGAGAACTCATTTGGGGTCAGTGAGTACTTATAAAGGGGCTTTGGTAACTCACTTGGTGTCAGGGAGTACTTATATGGGCCTAGGGTAACTCACTTGCCGTCAGAGAGTACATATAAAGGGGCTAGGGTAACTCACTTTGGGTCAAGGAGTACCTATATTGGACTAGGGAAACTCACTTGGGGTCTGGGAGTACATATAAAGGGGCTAGGGTAACTCACTTTCGGTCAGAGAGTACATATAAAGGGGCTAGGATAACTCGCTTGGGGTCTGGGAGTACATATAAGGGGGCTATGGTAACTCACTTGGGATCAGGGAGTACTTCTATGGGATTAGGGTTACTCACTTGGGTGTCAGGGAGTACTTCTATGTGACTAGGGTAACTACTTGGGGTCTGGGAGTAAATGTATGGGACTAGGGTAACTCAATTGGGGTCAGTGGGTACATATAAAGGGGCTAGGGTAACTCACTTGCAGTCAGAGAGTACATATAAAGGGGCTAGGATAACCTACTTGGGGTCTGGGAGTACATATAAGGGGGCTATGGTAACTCACTTGGGATCAGGGAGTACTTATAAAGGGGCTAGCATAACTCACTTGAGGTCAGGGATTACATATATGGGACTAGGGTAACTCACTTGCGGTCAGAGAGTATATATAAAGGGGCTAGGATAACTCACTTGGGGTCAAGGAGTACATTTATGGGATTAAGGTAACACATTTGGGGTCAGGGAGTACATATAAAGGGCCTAGAATATCTCACTTGGTGTCAGGGAGTACTTATAAAGGTGCTACGGTGACTAATTTGGTGTTAGGGAATATATATATGAAACTAGGGTAACACACTTGGTGTCAGGGAGTACTTATAAAGGGGCTAGCATAACTCACTTGAGGTCAGGGAGTACATATATGGGACTAGGGTAACTCACTTGCAGTCAGAGAGTACATATAAAGGGGCTAGGATAACTCACTTGGGGTCAGGGAGTACATTTATGGGACTAAGGTAACACATTTGGGGTCAGGGAGTACTTATAAAGGGGATAGGGTAACTCACTTGCAGTCAGAGAGTACATATAAAGAGGCTAGGATAACCCACTTGGGGTCTGGGAGTTCATATAAGGGGGCTATGGTAACTCACTTGGGATCAGGGAGTACTTCTATGTGACTAGTGTAACTCACTTGGGGTCAGGGTGTACTTCTATGGGACTAGGGTAACTACTTGGGGTCTGCGAGTAAATATATGGGACTAGGGTAACTCAATTGGGGTCAGTGAGTACATATAAAGAGGTTAGGGTAACTCAATTGGTGTTGGGGAGTACATATAAAGGGGATAATTTAACACACTTGGGTTCAGGAAGTACTTATATGAGACTAGGGTAACACACTTGGGGTCAGGGAGTACTTATAAAGGGGTTTGAATAACTAACTTGCGGTCAAAGCGTAAATATAAAGGGGCTAGGATAACTCACTTGGGGTCAGGGAGTACATATATGGGACTAGGGTAACTCACTTGCGGTCAGAGAGTACATATAAAGAGGATAGCATAACTCACTTGGGGTCAGGGAGTACTTATAAAGGAGTTAAGGTAACACACTTGGGTTCTGGGAGTACTTATATGAGACTAGGGTAACACACTTGGGATCAGGGAGTACTTATAAAGGGGTTTGAATAACTCACTTGCGGTCAGAGAGTACATATAAAGGGGCTAGGATAACTCATTTGGGGTCAGGGAGTACTTACAAACGGGCTTTGGTAACTCATTTGGGTCAGGGTGTACTTATATGGGCCTAGGGTAACTCACTTGCCGTCAGAAAGTACATATAAAGGGGCTAGGATAACTCACTTGGGGTCAGGGAGTACTACTATGGGACTAGGATAACGCACTTGCGGTCAGAGAGTACATATAAAGGGGCTAAGGTAACTCACTTGCGGTCAGAGAGTACATATAAAGGGGGTTGGATAACTCACTTGGGTTCAGGGAGTACATATAAAGGGGCTAGGATAACTCACTTGGGGTCAGGGAGTACTAATAAAGGGGCTAAGGAAACTCGCTTGGGGCCAGGGAGTACTTATATGAGACTAGGGTAAAACACTTGGTGTCAGGGATTACTTATAAAGGTGATATGGTAACTCACTTGTGGTCAGAGAGTACATATGTAGGGGCTAGGATAACTCACTTGGTGTCAGGGAGTACTTATAAAGGGGTTATAATAACTCACTTGCGGTCAGGGATTACTTATAAAGGTGATATGGTAACTCACTTGGGGTAAGGGAGTACTCATAAAGGTGATATGGTAACTCACTTGCGGTCAGAGAGTACTTATAAAGAGGCTAGGGTAACTCACTTGCGGTCAGAGAGTACATATAAAGGGCCTAGGATAAATCACTTGGGGTCAGGGAGTACTTATAAAGGTGCTACGGTGACTCATTTGGGGTCAGGGAGTACCTCTATGGGACTAGGGTAACTCACTTGTGTTAAAGGAATACATATATGAAACTAGGGTAACACACTTGGGGTCAGGCAGTACTTATAAAGGGGCTAGGGTAACTTACTTTTGGTAAAGGAGTACTTATATTGGACTAGGGTAACTCATTTGTGGTCTGGGAGTACATATAAATGGGCTGGGATAACTCACTTGCGGTCAGAGAGTACTTCTATGGGACTAGGGTAACACACTTGGGATCAGGGAGTACTTATAAAGGGGTTTGAATAACTCACTTGTGTTCAGAGAGTACATATAATGGGGCTAGGAGAACTCATTTGGGGTCAGTGAGTACTTATAAAGGGGCTTTGGTAACTCACTTGGTGTCAGGGAGTACTTATATGGGCCTAGGGTAACTCACTTGCCGTCAGAGAGTACATATAAAGGGGCTAGGGTAACTCACTTTGGGTCAGAGAGTACATATAAAGGGGCTAGGATAACTCACTTGGGGTCTGGGAGTACATATAAGGGGGCTATGGTAACTCACTTGGGGCCAGGGAGTACTAATAAAGGGGCTAAGGAAACTCGCTTGGGGCCAGGGAGTACTTATATGAGACTAGGGTAAAACACTTGGTGTCAGGGATTACTTATATAGAGGTTAGAATAACTCACTTGCGGTCATGGAGTAACTTATAAATGTGATATGTTAACTCACTTGGGGTCAGGGAGTACTTATAAAGGTGATATGGTAACTCACTTGGGGTCAGAGAGTACTTATAAAGGGGCTATGGTAACTCACTTGGGGTCAGGGAGTACTTATAAAGGGGTTATAAAAACTCACTTGCGGTCAGGGATTACTTATAAAGGTGATATGGTAACTCACTTGGGGTAAGGGAGTACTCATAAAGGTGATATGGTAACTCACTTGCGGTCAGAGAGTACTTATAAAGGGGCTAGGGTAACTTACTTTTGGTAAAGGAGTACTTATATTGGACTAGGGTAACTCATTTGGGGTCTGGGAGTACATATAAATGGGCTGGGATAACTCACTTGCGGTCAGAGAGTACTTGTATGGGACTAGGGTAACAGACTTGGGATCAGGGAGTACTTATAAAGGGGTTTGAATAACTCACTTGTGTTCAGAGAGTACATATAATGGGGCTAGGAGAACTCATTTGGGGTCAGTGAGTACTTATAAAGGGGCTTTGGTAACTCACTTGGTGTCAGGGAGTACTTATATGGGCCTAGGGTAACTCACTTGCCGTCAGAGAGTACATATAAAGGGGCTAGGGTAACTCACTAGGGGTCAGGGAGTACTACTATGGGACTGGGGTAACGCATTTGCGGTCAGAGAGTACAAATACAGGGGCTAGGATAACTCACTTGGGGTCAGGGAGTACTTATAGGGGACCAGGGTAATTAACTTGGGGCCAGGGTGTACTTATTAAAGGGCTAGGGTAACTCTCTTGGAGTCAGGGAGTACTTATAAGGGACTAGGGTAACTCACTTGGGGTCTGGGAGTACATATAAAGCAGATAGGATAACTCACTTGTGGTCAGAGAGTACATATATAGGGGCTAGGATAACTCACTTGGTGTCAGGGAGTACTTATAAAGGGGTTATAATAACTCACTTGCGGTCAGGGATTACTTATAAAGGTGATATGGTAACTCACTTGGGGTAAGGGAGTACTCATAAAGGTGATATGGTAACTCACTTGCGGTCAGAGAGTACTTATAAAGGGGCTAGGGTAACTCACTTGCGGTCAGAGAGTACATATAAAGGGCCTAGGATAAATCACTTGGGGTCAGGGAGTACTTATAAAGGTGCTACGGTGACTCATTTGGGGTCAGGGAGTACCTCTATGGGACTAGGGTAACTCACTTGTGTTAAAGGAATACATATATGAAACTAGGGTAACACACTTGGGGTCAGGGAGTACTTATAAAGGGGCTAGGGTAACTTACTTTTGGTAAAGGAGTACTTATATTGGACTAGGGTAACTCATTTGTGGTCTGGGAGTACATATAAATGGGCTGGGATAACTCACTTGCGGTCAGAGAGTACTTCTATGGGACTAGGGTAACACACTTGGGATCAGGGAGTACTTATAAAGGGGTTTGAATAACTCACTTGTGTTCAGAGAGTACATATAATGGGGCTAGGAGAACTCATTTGGGGTCAGTGAGTACTTATAAAGGGGCTTTGGTAACTCACTTGGTGTCAGGGAGTACTTATATGGGCCTAGGGTAACTCACTTGCCGTCAGAGAGTACATATAAAGGGGCTAGGGTAACTCACTAGGGGTCAGGGAGTACTACTATGGGACTAGGGTAACGCATTTGCGGTCAGAGAGTACAAATACAGGGGCTAGGATAACTCACTTGGGGTCAGGGAGTACTTATATGGGACCAGGGTAATTAACTTGGGGCCAGGGTGTACTTATTAAAGGGATAGGGTAACTCTCTTGGAGTCACGGAGTACTTATAAGGGACTAGGGTAACTCACTTGGGGTCTGGGAGTACATATAAAGCAGATAGGATAACTCACTCGTGGTCAGAGAGTACATATATAGGGGCTAGGATAACTCACTTGGTGTCAGGGAGTACTTATAAAGGGGTTATAATAACTCACTTGCGGTCAGGGATTACTTATAAAGGTGATATGGTAACTCACTTGGGGTAAGGGAGTACTCATAAAGGTGATATGGTAACTCACTTGCGGTCAGAGAGTACTTATAAAGGGGCTAGGGTAACTCACTTGCGGTCAGAGAGTACATATAAAGGGCCTAGGATAAATCACTTGGGGTCAGGGAGTACTTATAAAGGTGCTACGGTGACTCATTTGGGGTCAGGGAGTACCTCTATGGGACTAGGGTAACTCACTTGTGTTAAAGGAATACATATATGAAACTAGGGTAACACACTTGGGGTCAGGGAGTACTTATAAAGGGGCTAGGGTAACTTACTTTTGGTAAAGGAGTACTTATATTGGACTAGGGTAACTCATTTGGGGTCTGGGAGTACATATAAATGGGCTGGGATAACTCACTTGCGGTCAGAGAGTACTTCTATGGGACTAGGGTAACACACTTGGGATCAGGGAGTACTTATAAAGGGGTTTGAATAACTCACTTGTGTTCAGAGAGTACATATAATGGGGCTAGGAGAACTCATTTGTGGTCAGTGAGTACTTATAAAGAGGCTTTGGTAACTCACTTGGTGTCAGGGAGTACTTATATGGGCCTAGGGTAACTCACTTGCCGTCAGAGAGTACATATAAAGGGGCTAGGGTAACTCACTTTGGGTCAAGGAGTACCTATATTGGACTAGGGAAACTCACTTGGGGTCTGGGAGTACATATAAAGGGGCTAGGGTAACTCACTTTCGGTCAGAGAGTACATATAAAGGGGCTAGGATAACTCACTTGGGGTCTGGGAGTACATATAAGGGGGCTATGGTAACTCACTTGGGATCAGGGAGTACTTCTATGGGATTAGGGTTACTCACTTGGGCGTCAGGGAGTACTTCTATGTGACTAGGGTAACTACTTGGGGTCTGGGAGTAAATATATGGGACTAGGGTAACTCAATTGGGGTCAGTGGGTACATATAAAGGGGCTAGGGTAACTCACTTGCAGTCAGAGAGTACATATAAAGGGGCTAGGATAACCTACTTGGGATCTGGGAGTACATATAAGGGGGCTATGGTAACTCACTTGGGATCAGGGAGTACTTCTATGTGACTAGTGTAACTCACTTGGGGTCAGGGTGTACTTCTATGGGACTAGGGTAACTACTTGGGGTCTGCGAGTAAATATATGGGACTAGGGTAACTCAATTGGGGTCAGTGAGTACATATAAAGGGCCTAGAATATCTCACTTGGTGTCAGGGAGTACTTATAAAGGTGCTACGGTGACTAATTTGGTGTTAGGGAATATATATATGAAACTAGGGTAACACACTTGGTGTCAGGGAGTACTTATAAAGGGGCTAGCATAACTCACTTGAGGTCAGGGAGTACATATATGGGACTAGGGTAACTCACTTGCAGTCAGAGAGTACATATAAAGGGGCTAGGATAACTCACTTGGGGTCAGGGAGTACATTTATGGGACTAAGGTAACACATTTGGGGTCAGGGAGTACTTATAAAGGGGATAGGGTAACTCACTTGCAGTCAGAGAGTACATATAAAGAGGCTAGGATAACCCACTTGGGGTCTGGGAGTTCATATAAGGGGGCTATGGTAACTCACTTGGGATCAGGGAGTACTTCTATGTGACTAGTGTAACTCACTTGGGGTCAGGGTGTACTTCTATGGGACTAGGGTAACTACTTGGGGTCTGCGAGTAAATATATGGGACTAGGGTAACTCAATTGGGGTCAGTGAGTACTTATAAAGGTGCTACGGTGACTCATTTGGGGTCAGGGAGTACCTCTATGGGACTAGGGTAACTCACTTGTGTTAAAGGAATACATATATGAAACTAGGGTAACACACTTGGGGTCAGGGAGTACTTATAAAGGGGCTAGGGTAACTTACTTTTGGTAAAGGAGCACTTATATTGGACTAGGGTAACTCATTTGGGGTCTGGGAGTACATATAAATGGGCTGGGATAACTTACTTGCGGTCAGAGAGTACTTCTATGGGACTAGGGTAACACACTTGGGATCAGGGAGTACATATAAAGGGGCTAGGATAACCCACTTGGGGTCTGGGAGTACATATAAGGGGGCTATGGTAACTCACTTGGGATCAGGGAGTACTTCTATGGGAATAGGGTTACTCACTTGGGCGTCAGGGAGTACTTCTATGTGACTAGGGTAACTCACTTGGGGTCAGGGTGTACTTCTATGGGGCTAGGGTAACTACTTGGGGTCTGCGAGTAAATATATGGGACTAGGGTAACTCAATTGTGGTCAGCGAGTACATATAAAGGGGTTAGGGTAACTCACTTGGGGTTGGGGAGTACATATAATGGGGCTAATTTAACACACTTGGGTTCAGGGAGTACTTATATGAGACTAGGGTAACACACTTGGGGTCAGGGAGTACTTATAAAGGGGTTTGAATAACTAACTTGCGGTCAGAGCGTAAATATAAAGGGGCTAGGATAACTCACTTGGGGTCAGGGAGTACATATATGGGACTAGGGTAACTCATTTGCGGTCAGAGAGTACATATAAATGGCCTAGAATAACTCACTTGGTGTCAGGGAGTACTTATAAAGGGGCTAGGGTAACTCACTTGCGGTCAGAGAGTACATATAAATGGGCTAGGATAACTCACTTGCGGTCAGTGAGTACATATAAAGGGCCTAGGATAATTCACTTGCGGTCAGGGAGTACATGTAAAGGGGCTAGGGTAACTCACTTGCGGTCAGAGAGTAAATATAAAGGGGCTAGGATAACTCACTTGGGGTCAGGGAGTACATATATGGGACTAGGGTAACTCATTAGCGGTCAGAGAGTACATATAAAGGGCCTAGAATATCTCACTTGGTGTCAGGGAGTACTTATAAAGGTGCTACGGTGACTAATTTGGTGTTAGGGAATATATATATGAAACTAGGGTAACACACTTGGTGTCAGGGAGTACTTATAAAGGGGCTAGCATAACTCACTTGAGGTCAGGGAGTACATATATGGGACTAGGGTAACTCACTTGCGGTCAGAGAGTACATATAAAGGGGCTAGGATAACTCACTTGGGGTCAGGGAGTACATTTATGGGACTAAGGTAACACATTTTGGGTCAGGGAGTACTTATAAAGGGGATAGGGTAACTCACTTGCAGTCAGAGAGTACATATAAAGGGGCTAGGATAACCCACTTGGGGTCTGGGAGTACATATAAGGGGGCTATGGTAACTCACTTGGGATCAGGGAGTACTTCTATGGGAATAGGGTTACTCACTTGGGCGTCAGGGAGTACTTCTATGTGACTAGGGTAACTCACTTGGGGTCAGGGTGTACTTCTATGGGACTAGGGTAACTACTTGGGGTCTGCGAGTAAATATATGGGACTAGGGTAACTCAATTGGGGTCAGTGAGTAAATATAAAGGGGTTAGGGTAACTCACTTGGGGTTGGGGAGTACATATAAAGGGGCTAATTTAACACACTTGGGTTCAGGGAGTACTTATATGAGACTAGGGTAACACACTTGGGGTCAGGGAGTACATATAAATGGGCTAGGATAACTCACTTGCGGTCAGTGAGTACATATAAAGGGCCTAGGATAATTCACTTGCGGTCAGGGAGTACATGTAAAGGGGCTAGGGTAACTCACTTGCTGTCAGAGAGTACATATAAAGGGGCTAGTATAACTCACTTGGGGTCAGGGAGTGCTTATATTGGCCTAGGGTAACTCACTTGCCGTCAGAGAGTACATATAAAGGGGCTAGGATAACTCACTTGGGGTCAGGGAGTACTACTATGGGACTAGGGTAACTCACTTGCGGTCAGAGAGTACATATAAAGGGGCTAGGATAACTCACTTGGGGTCAGGGAGTACTTATATGGGACCAGGGTAACTCACTTGGGGCCAGGGTGTAATTATTAAAGGGCTAGGGTAACTCTCTTGGGGTCAGGGAGTACTTATAAGGGACTAGGGTAACTCACTTGGGGCAAGGGAGTACTTATATGAGACTAGGGTAACACACTTGGGGTCAGGGAGTACATATAAAGGGGCTAGGATAACTCACTTGGGGTCAGGGAGTACTTATATGGGACCAGGGTAACCCACTTGGGGCCAGGGTGTAATTATTAAAGGGCTAGGGTAACTCTCTTGGGGTCAGGGAGTACTAATAAAGGGGCTAAGGAAACTCGCTTGGGGCCAGGTAGTACTTATATGAGACTAGGGTAAAACACTTGGTGTCAGGGATTACTTATAAAGGGGTTAGAATAACTCACTTGCGGTCATGGAGTACTTATAAAGGTGATATGTTAACTCACTTGGGGTCAGGGAGTACTTATATGGGACCAGGGTAATTAACTTGGGGCCAGGGTGTACTTATTAAAGGGCTAGGGTAACTCTCTTGGAGTCAGGGAGTACTTATAAGGGACTAGGGTAACTCACTTGGGGTCTGGGAGTACATATAAAGCAGATAGGATAACTCACTTGTGGTCAGAGAGTACATATATAGGGGCTAGGATAACTCACTTGGTGTCAGGGAGTACTTATAAAGGGGTTTGAATAACTCACTTGTGTTCAGAGAGTACATATAAAGGGGCTAGTATAACTCACTTGGGGTTGGGGAGTACATATAAAGGGGCTAAGGTAACACACTTGGGTACAGGGAGTACTTATATGAGACTAGGGTAACACACTTGGGGTCAGGGAGTACTTATAAAGGGGTTTGAATAACTAACTTGCGGTCAGAGAGTACATATAAAAGGGCTAGGATAACTCACTTGGGGTCAGGGAGTACATATATGGGACTAGGGTAACTCACTTGCCGTCAGAGAGTACATATAAAGGGGCTAGGGTAACTCACTTTGGGTCAAGGAGTACCTATATTGGACTAGGGAAACTCACTTGGGGTCTGGGAGTACATATAAAGGGGCTAGGGTAAATCACTTTCGGTCAGAGAGTACATATAAAGGGGCTAGGATAACTCACTTGGGGTCTGGGAGTACATATAAGGGGGCTATGGTAAATCACTTGGGATCAGGGAGTACTTCTATGGGATTAGGGTTACTCACTTGGGCGTCAGGGAGTACTTCTATGTGACTAGGGTAACTCACTTGGGGTCAGGGTGTACTTCTATGGGACTAGGGTAACTACTTGGGGTCTGGGAGTAAATATATGGGGCTAGGGTAACTCAATTGGGGTCAGTGAGTACATATAAAGGGGCTAGGGTAACTCACTTGCAGTCAGAGAGTACATATAAAGGGGCTAGGATAACCTACTTGGGGTCTGGGAGTACATATAAGGGGGCTATGGTAACTCACTTGGGATCAGGGAGTACTTATAAAGGGGATAGCATAACTCACTTGAGGTCAGGGATTACATATATGGGACTAGGGTAACTCACTTGCGGTCAGAGAGTACATATAAAGGGGCTAGGATAACTCACTTGGGGTCAGGGAGTACATTTATGGGACTAAGGTAACACATTTGGGGTCAGGGAGTACATATAAAGGGCCTAGAATATCTCACTTGGTGTCAGGGAGTACTTATAAAGGTGCTACGGTGACTAATTTGGTGTTAGGGAATATATATATGAAACTAGGGTAACACACTTGGTGTCAGGGAGTACTTATAAAGGGGCTAGCATAACTCACTTGAGGTCAGGGAGTACATATATGGGACTAGGGTAACTCACTTGCGGTCAGAGAGTACATATAAAGGGGCTAGGATAACTCACTTGGGGTCAGGGAGTACATTTATGGGACTAAGGTAACACATTTGGGGTCAGGGAGTACTTATAAAGGGGATAGGGTAACTCACTTGCAGTCAGAGAGTACATATAAAGAGGCTAGGATAACCCACTTGGGGTCTGGGAGTACATATAAGGGGGCTATGGTAACTCACTTGGGATCAGGGAGTACTTCTATGGGATTAGGGTTACTCACTTGGGCGTCAGGGAGTACTTCTATGTGACTAGGGTAACTCACTTGGGGTCAGGGTGTACTTCTATGGGACTAGGGTAACTACTTGGGGTCTGCGAGTAAATATATGGGACTAGGGTAACTCAATTGGGGTCAGTGAGTACATATAAAGGGGTTAGGGTAACTCAATTAGGGTTGGGGAGTACATATAAAGGGGCTAATTTAACACACTTGGGTTCAGGAAGTACTTATATGAGACTAGGGTAACACACTTGGGGTCAGGGAGTACTTATAAAGGGGTTTGAATAACTAACTTGCGGTCAAAGCGTAAATATAAAGGGGCTAGGATAACTCACTTGGGGTCAGGGAGTACATATATGGGACTAGGGTAACTCATTTGCGGTCAGAGAGTACATATAAATGGCCTAGAATAACTCACTTGGTGTCAGGGAGTACTTATAAAGGGGTTTGAATAGCTAACTTGCGGTCAGAGAGTACATATATAGGGGCTAGGATAACTCACTTGGGGTCAGGGAGTACATATATGGGACTAGGGTAACTCACTTGCGGTCAGAGAGTACATATAAAGAGGATAGCATAACTCACTTGGGGTCAGGGAGTACTTATAAAGGAGTTAAGGTAACACACTTGGGTTCAGGGAGTACTTATATGAGACTAGGGGTAACACACTTGGGATCAGGGAGTACTTATAAAGGGGTTTGAATAACTCACTTGCGGTCAGAGAGTACATATAAAGGGGCTAGGATAACTCATTTGGGGTCAGGGAGTACTTATAAACGGGCTTTGGTAACTCATTTGGGGTCAGGGAGTACTTATATGGGCCTAGGGTAACTCACTTGCCGTCAGAAAGTACATATAAAGGGGCTAGGATAACTCACTTGGGGTCAGGGAGTACTTATAAGGGGGCTATGGTAACTCACTTGGGGTCAGGGAGTACTTATATTGTCCTAGGGTAACTCACTTGCCGTTAGAGAGTACATATAAAGGGGCTAGGATAACTCACTTGGAGTCAGGGAGTACTTATTAAAGTGCTAGGGTAACTCTCTTGGGGTCAGGGAGTACATATAAAGCGGCTAGGATAAATCACTTGCGGTCAGAGAGTACATATAAAGGGGCTAGGGTAACTCACTTGCGGTCAGAGAGTACATATAAAGGGGCTAGGATAACTCACTTGGGGTCAGGGAGCACTACTATGAGACTAGGGTAACGCACTTGCGGTCAAAGAGTACGTATAGAGGGGCTAGGATAACTCACTTGGGGTTAGGGAGTACTTATAAAGGTGATATGGTAACTCACTTGCGGTCAGAGAGTACATATAAAGGGGCTAGGGTAACTCACTTGCGGTCAGAGAGTACATATAAAGGGGCTAGGGTAACTCACTTGCGGTCAGAGAGTACATATAAAGGGGCTAGGGTAACTCACTTGCGGACAGAGAGTACATATAAAGGGGCTAGGGTAACACACTTGGGGTCAGGGAGTACTTATAAAGGGGTTTGAATAACTCACTTGCGGTCAGAGAGTACATATAAATGGGCTAGGATAACTCACTTGGGGTCAGGGAGTACTTATAAGGGGACTATGGTAACTTCCTTGGGGTCAGGGAGTACTTATAAGGGACTAGGGTAACTCACTTGGGGCAAGGGAGTACTTATATGGGACCAGGGTAACTCACTTGGGGCCAGGGTGTACTTATTAAAGGGCTACTGTAACTCTCTTTGGGTCAGGGAGTACTTATAAGGGACTAGGGTAACTCAATTGGGGCAAGGGAGTACTTATATGAGACTAGGGTAACACACTTGGGGTCAGAGAGTACATATAAAGGGGCTAGGATAACTCACTTGGGGTTAGGGAGTATTTATAAGGGGGCTATGGTAACTCACTTGGGGTCAGGGAGTACTTATATTGTCCTAGGGTAACTCAATTGCCGTCAGAGAGTACATATAAAGGGGCTAGGATAACTCACTTGGGGTCAGGGAATACTACTATGGGACTAGGGTAACTCACTTGCGGTCAGAGATTACATATAAAGGGGCTAGGATAACTCACTTGGGGTCAGGGAGTACTTATAAAGGGGCTAGGGTACTCTCTTTGGGTCAAGGAGTACTTATATGGGACTAGGGTAACTCACTTGGTGTCTGTGAGTACTTATATGGGACCAGTGTTACTCACTTGGGGCCAGGGAGTACTTATAAAGGTGATATGGTAACTAACTTGGGGTCAGGGATTACTTATTTGGGACCAGGGTAACTCACTTGGGGCCAGGGTGTACTTATTAAAGGGCTAGGGTAACTCTCTTGGGGTCAGGGAGTACTTATAAGGGACTAGGGTAACACACTTGGGGTCAGGGAGTACTTATAAAGGGGTTTGAATAACTCACTTGCGGTCAGAGAGTACATATAAATGGGCTAGTATAACTCACTTGGGGTCAGGGAGTACTTATATTGGCCTAGGGTAACTCACTTGCCGTCAGAGAGTACATATAAAGGGGCTAGGATAACTCACTTGGGGTCAGGGAGTACTACTATGGGACTAGGGTAACTCACTTGCGGTCAGAGAGTACATATAAAGGGGCTAGGATAACTCACTTGGGGTCAGGGAGTACTTATATGGGACCAGGGTAACTCACTTGGGGCCAGGGTGTAATTATTAAAGGGCTAGGGTAACTCTCTTGGGGTCAGGGAGTACTTATAAGGGACTAGGGTAACTCACTTGGGGCAAGGGAGTACTTATATGAGACTAGGGTAACACACTTGGGGTCAGGGAGTACTTATAAAGGGGTTAGAATAACTCACTTGCGGTCAGGGAGTACTTATAAATGTGATATGGTAACTCACTTGGGGTAAGGAGTACTTATATAGGACTAGGGTAAGTCACTTGCGGTCAGAGAGAACATATAAAGGGATAGGATAACACACTTGCGGTCAGAGAGTACATATAAAGGGGCTAGGATAACTCACTTGGGGTCAGGGAGTACTTCTATGGGACTGGGGGTAACTCACTTGGGGACAGGGAGTACTTCTATGGGACTAGGGTAACCCACTTTGGGTCAAGGAGTATTTATATTGGACTAGGGTAACTCACTTGGGGTCTGGGAGTACATATAAGTGGGGTGGGATAAGTCACTTGCGGTCAGAGAGTACATATATAGGGGCTAGGGTAACTCACTTGGGGTCAGGGAGTACTTCTATGGGACTAGGGTAACTCACTTGGGGTCTGGGAGTACATATAAAGGGGCTAGGATAACTCACTTGGGGTCAGGGAGCACTTATAAAGGGGCTCTGGTAACTCACTTGGGGTAAGGAGTACTTATATAGGACTAGGGTAAGTCACTTGCGGTCAGAGAGAACATATAAAGGGATAGGATAACACACTTGCGGTCAGAGAGTACATATAAAGGGGCTAGGGTAACTCACTTGGGGTCAGAGAGTACTTCTAAGGGACTAGGGTAACTCACTTGGGGTCCGGGAGTACATATAAAGGGGCTAGGATTACTCACTTGGGGTCAGGGAGTACTTATAAAGGGGCTCTGGTAACTCACTTGGGGTAAGGAGTACTTATATAGGACTAGGGTAAGTCACTTGCGGTAAGAGAGAACATATAAAGGGATAGGATAACTCACTTGCGGTCAGAGAGTACATATAAAGAAGCTAGAATAACTCACTTGTTGTCAGGGAGTACTTATATGGGACTAGGGTAACTCACTTAGGGTTAGGGAGTACATATATAGGGGCTAGGTTAACTCACTTGGGGTCAGGGAGTAATTCTATGTGACTAGGGTAACTCACTTGGGGTCTGGGAGTACTTATATGGGACTAGGGTAACCCTCTTGAGGTCAGGGAGTTCTTATAAAGGAATTAGGGTAACTCAATTTGGGTCAAGGAGTACTTATATTGGACCAGGCTAACTCACTTGGTGTCAGGGAGTAGTAATAAGGGACTAGGGAAACTCACCTGAGGTCTGGGTGTACATATAAAGGGGCTAGGATAACTCATTTGGGGTCAGGGAGTACTTATAAAGGGGCTTTGGTAACTCACTTGGGGTCAGGGAGTACTTATATGGGCCTAGGGTAACTCACTTGCCGTCAGAGAGTACATATAAAGGGGCTAGTATAACTCACTTGGGGTTGGGGAGTACATATAAAGGGGCTAAGCTAACACACTTGGGTACAGGGAGTACTTATATGAGACTAGGGTAACACACTTGGGGTCAGGGAGTACTTATAAAGGGGTTTGAATAACTAACTTGCGGTCAGAGAGTACATATAAAAGGGCTAGGATAACTCACTTGGGGTCAGGGAGAACATATATGGGACTAGGGTAACTCACTTGCGGTCAGAGAGTACATATAAAGAGGATAGCATAACTCACTTGGGGTCAGGGAGTACTTATAAAGGAGTTAAGGTAACACACTTGGGTTCAGGGAGTACTTATATGAGACTAGGGTAACACACTTGGGATCAGGGAGTACTTATAAAGGGGTTTGAATAACTCACTTGCGGTCAGAGAGTACATATAAAGGGGCTAGGATAACTCACTTGCAGTCAGAGAGTACATATAAAGGGGCTAAGATAACTCACTTGGGTTCAGGGAGTACATATAAAGGGGCTAGAATAACTCACTTGGGGTCAGGGAGTACTACTATGGGACTAGGGTAACTCACTTGCGGTCAAAGAGTACATATAAGGGGCCTAGAATAACTCACTTGGTGTCAGGGAGTACTTATAAAGGTGCTATGGTGACTAATTTGGGGTTAGGGAGTACATCTATGGGACTAGGGTAACTCACTTGTGTTCAGGTAATAGATATATGAAACTAGGGTAAGACAATTGGTGTCAGGGAGTACTTATAAAGGGGTTAGCATAACTCAGTTGGGGTCAAGGAGTACATTTATGGGACTAAGGTAACACATATGGGGTCAGGGAGTACTTATAAAATGGCTAGGGTAACTCACTTGCGGTCAGAGAGTACATATAAAAGGGGCTAAGATAACTCACTTGGGTTAAGGGGAGTACATATAAAGGGGTTAGGATAACTCAGTTGGTGTCAGGGAGTACTTATCAAGGGGCTAGGGTAACTCACTTGGGGTCTGGGAGTACATATAAGGGGGCTAGGATAACTCACTCTGCGGTCAGAGAGTATTTCTATGGGACTAGGGTAACTACTTGGGGTCTGGGAGTAAATATATGGGACTAGTGTAACTCACTTGGGGTCAGGGAGTACTTATAAAGGTGATATGGTAACTCACTTGGGGACAGGGAGTACTTATAAAGGGGCTATGGTAACTCACTTGGGGTCAGGGAGTACTTATTTGGGACTAGGCTCCTCACTTAGGGACAGGGAGTTCTTATATGGGACTAGGGTAACTCACTTGGGCGTCAGGGAGTACTTCTATGGGACTAGGGTTACTCACTTGGGCGTCAGGGAGTACTTCTATGTGACTAGGGTAACTCACTTTGGGTCAGGGAGTACTTCTATGGGACTAGGGTAACTACTTGGGGTCTGGGAGTACTTATATGGGACATGGGTAACTCACTTGTGGTCAGGGAGTACTTATAAAGGGGCTAGGGTAACTCACTAGCGGTCAGAGAGTACATCTAAATGGGCTAGGATAACTCACTTGGGGTCAGGGAGTACATATAGTGGGGCTAGGATACCTCACTTGCGGTCAGAGAGTACATATAAAGGGGCTAGGATAACTCACTTAGGGGTCAGGGAGTACTTATATAGGGGCTATGTTAACTCACTTGGGGTCAGGGATTACTTCGATGGGACTAGGATAACTCACTTGGGGTCAGGGAGTACTTATAAAGGGGCTATGGTAACTCACTTGGGATCAGGGAGTACTTCTATGGGACTAGGGTTACTCACTTGGGCGTCAGGGAGTACATTTATGTGACTAAGGTAACACACTTGGGCGTCAGGGAGTACTTCTATGTGACTAGGGTAACTCACTTGGGGTGAGGGAGTACTTCTATGGGACTAGGGTAACTACTTGGGGTCTGGGGGTACTTATATGGGACATGGGTAACTCACTTGGGGTCAGGGAGTCCTTATACAGGGGCTAGGGTAACCCACTTTGGGTCAAAGAATACTTATATTGGACTAGGGTAACTCACTTGTGGTCTGGGAGTACATATAAAGGGGCTAGAGTAACTCACTTGGGGTCAGGGAGTACATTTATGTGACTAAGGTAACACACTTGGGTTCAGGGAGTACTTATAAAGGGGCTAGGGTAACTCACATAGGGTCAGGGAGTACATATATGGGACTAAGATAACTCACTTGGGGTCAGGAATTACTTATAAAGGGGCTATGTTAACTCACTTGGGGTCAGGGAGTACTACTATGGGACTAGGGTAACTCACTTGCGGTCAGAGAGTACTTATAAAGGGGCTAGGATAACTCACTTGTGTTGCGTCCTGATAGGCCAGCACAATTATTTTTCCCACGAGACGACCACACTGGACCACGAGGACGGAAGCAGCCGAATCAGGGGATACGCTACCAAGAGGACACCGCCAACGGGAATGCCTATATCTCAATACCTGGAAGAGATACGGAGATACCAAGCGGACCAATGGGAAGCTAGAAACCTGCAGGATATATAATGTCCAGTTTAGAATTGGATATCATCTACCGTTTAGGAGTTATAAACAAAAGAAGTCATCCCATCTTCTGAAGATCGGGACTAAGGAACAGGTGGTGGGGGAACTATTCGAAGCCACCTCAAAACTTCAGATATTAATAATTAATTAACTAGTAAGGATAGAGAGTCGAAACTCGGTGGGGTTTATCAACGTTGTTGAAGGATTGTTTATGTTAAGTTTCATTAAATTACAACAATGTTTAAGCTCTCGCCTGTGATTGGCTCTAGTCCAAATGGTGGGGGAACTACCTCGGACCATATCGAAACTTTAGATGTTAATAAATAAATAATGAGTTAAGTTACGAAGCCGAAACTTGGAGGGGATTATCAACATTGCTGAAAGAATGTTTATGTTAAATCTCACTAAATTGTGACAATGTTTAATCTCTCGCCTGTGATTGGCTCAAATCCGGGTAGTGGGGATTACTTCAGACCATGTCAAGACTTCGAATACCAATAAATAATTAATTAACGAAGACATTAAGTCGAAACTTGGTAGGATTTGTCAGCAGGGGTGAAGGATTGTTTATGCCAAATCTCAGCCAGATACGAGCATGTAAAGATGATACCTATAACTATTTCGGATATTAATGTTTAATAAATAACTAAGGAAATAATTAGTAATTAAGAAATCCATGTAAAATAACATATGATTAAGAACTTCCTATGTAAATTAGAATAAGGAACTATGTGAAACTAAAGGATACACCGTGAGAGAGAATCCCTGCTCCCTGATTGGTGCGGCGGTGGAACGTGTGAATTCTTGAGCGGTCTCTCTCCATGGTCCGTCCTCTAGTATATAAGGCGGTGCCATATCGGTGCCAGGAAGCAGTAGTTGTAGCTGTAGAACTGTATCTCATCCTCGTTTCCATACGACTGGAACGAAATAAAAGAGTTTTTGATAGAAAGGAAAATTTCTTAAGACAGTGCGGACCACCGCAACTTTTGAACCTTTCACAGGAGAAAGTGCGGACCACCGCAAACTCCTTCTAGGCCCACATCCGGAAGGTGCGGACCACCGCAAACCGGTTGTGTTAAATCAATCTACAGGCAGTGCGGACCACCGCAACCTGGTTTTTCCAGCCCAAGGCCAGTGCGGACAACCGCAATCCTTGCGGTCTATTGGGAGGGAAATCTACTTTGACCCTGGACCCCCCCGTCGATCAAACCCAGAAGACGTCGTAGGAGAGGAGGAAGGAAGAATCAATTGAGGAAACTTCAGAGACTTCACGCCACCTCCGGGATTTCACCCTTCGAATTCCATTCCTCCGAGTTGCCTTCGGAGACGCCTCCCGTGGAAGGATCTTCAACAGGACCTCCCCCAGCCCACGCTATTGAGATCAACGGGATCCCGGATTTCCCCATCATTTGGAAATTAATACCAATTGACCTACCTACCCCGGCGTACCTTCCTATTGGTCTCAGAGTCCCTCCAGCAGATGCCGCCAAGGTTCCCCAGGGTCCAACAGCTAACATGCGTCCAGGACCGTAAGTAGAGTAGCTAGGATGGTTCTGGGACCGCGTGGCGAGGGGGTCGGGGTCCCGCGGGGGCAAGGGAAGTAGGGGAATTGCCCCCTCTCCTCGTGCGCGGTTGTGCGCATGCGCATCGTCCTCCCCCGACGTTAAACTCGTAGGGTACACACGTGACCTCCCCCCCCTCTAATGTTAAGCAGTGGACGCCTGAGAGAGAGAGAGAGAGAGAGAGAGAGAGAGATTCCAGCAGAATAGTAGGGTACACACGTGGTCCCCCTTACGTTTATCCGTACAAGAGAGAGAGCCCCCCCCATCCCCCTTACGTTAAGCCATACAAGAGAGAGAGAGAGAGAGAGTAGTGCGATGATGCGACCTCCCCCCTCTTACGTTAAGCAGTGTACGTCTAAGAGAGAGAGAGAGAATACTCGTAGAGAGCGATCCAGTGATCGCTCCCCCATATTTTTTTTTTTCGTAAGTTAGAAAAAAGGGAATCTTTTTTTTTTTTTTTTTTAATTATAATTTATTGAAGTATTAAAAAGGTTTTATTTACAATGCTTTTTTTTTAGAAATTTTTTTTACATTCAATTGCATGATGTATATATTTATGACAAATGCTACACCACTCTGGTAGTGAACAATTGATGCGTAGGTGACCATATTTTGTACAATTTGTACACCAGTAATGTGGTGTGAGATCTATCTGAGGCTCCATTTGCGTAGCCTCAGTTCTTGTAGCAATGGACTCCGTTTGTGTGGCCATATTTTTCACCTGGGACATATTTGAGAAACATTTTGTTATTTTTTTTTTTTTTTTTGATATTGTAATAACTATTTTAACAAAGCAAATATACTTACAAAAATCACAAATTCTTCTTCTTCTTCTTCTTCTTCTTCCTCTTCTTCCACCATCTCCTCTTCTTCCACCATCTCCTCTTCTTCCTCCCTCTCCTCTAAAGCAATGGCTGGTAAAAAATAAAAGAACAAAATTTTTTTTTCGTAATTCTTCGTTTTGAATAATAATAAAAAAAAAAAAATTGGTCAAATAGTGGGATTGTTAACAGTTTTCAAATATATGTGTCGTAAAATTCTTTTATGATTCTATTTATTGAAATAAACAATCTGTATGGATGGGTAGGGTTTTTTTTTTTTAAAAGAAATTAAAATAAGTACTTACAGTTCATGTGCATATTATGATGAAGCATTGCTTCATATTCTTCAAAATAACGATTATGAGAATCGTTAATTCTTTTGATGTAATCAGACATCGATTCTGCTTGATTTTTATCCTCCTCCTCCTCTACTAGATTTATTGTCACTAAACAACGTTCACTTTCCATTTCTTTAATTTTCTACTTTACTATCCGCACTGATGAACGTTCGAGGACTGAATGCAGCCTCTGAAGAAATCCCGTCGAGAGAGAGAGAGAGAGAGAGTCTTTATCGTTTGTTTTCAATATGAAATTACATTAGAAGTCCATTCTTTCTTTCTTAAAGGATACACTATACCCTCCCCGTATATAGAGATATCCATAGATATTTTTCCCTATTGTGTTATACTGTGATAAACCTACAGGTCAATCACAATGGAAATTTATCGCAAATAAAAAAAAAAATTACCCCTTCCATTATTTCTTTCTTAATTAAGAAGGATACACTATACCCTCTGAATAATCCCCGTATAGTGATATCCATAGATATTTTTTCCTATTGTGTTATACTGTGATAAACCTATAGATCAATCACAATGGAAATTCATCGCAAGTAAAAAAGAAAAAAAATAAACAAAAATTACCCCTTCCAAACATTGCATACGCTTAATATATGACAATATCGTTCATATAAAAAGTCAGTCTGTTAAACGAGAGCTGCATAGTCGTACCACGCGTGCTTAAACTATTAAGAAAAAATAAGTTTGTGTGTGTGTGTGTTTGAACGCATTAAAAAGAAACTTGTTTGTTACATAAAAAAGGTAAGGATATTTTTTTTTTTCATTCGATTAGTACATGCATTATTTAATTGAGTTTTTAACTTTAATGAGACTAATCATTTTTTTTTTTTTTTTCATAGAGATAAAAATGAATTTCAATAAAATCAATGAATTGGGAAGCGTCATTCCAAAAAATTTTGTGAAATTAAATAGCTTGACGGAAAATCAAGAGTACGATATTTCCGAAGTGGACAAAATTATGACAAAATATGGAATGAAAATCATTGTAAAGCTGTCAACAACCGATTGGGTATTCTTGCCAGGGAGAATGGCAAAATTGGCGGAAGATACGGAGCAGTTGCAGCACCTACAAAAGGCTGCAGCATCCAATAATTTAATAATGTTATATAAAGGAGGAAAATATCACAACGTGGAATTTAAGTCTAAAGTTTGATAGGTATTTTGTATCAAAAAAATAATGAATAAATTTGTTGTTTATTATATATTTATTTAATAAAAATTGTTTTCTTATTTTTTTTTAACTTACATTTCTAACAATATTCGTAAGAGGATTATATTGTACAATTTTATCGTGTATGATTAAACAATAGGCTGTAGTATTATCCGGAATGATTTCCATACACTCGATCTCGAGTTTAACGTCGACCGTGCCGGTTTTTATGGACTCGTTCTGATGCGAGCAGTCGATGACGAAGAGCGGCCCGTACGTCAAAAAGTCCGTATAGTCGAGCATGGGTCTCCCGAGTTTCTCACCAGCGTAATAGGAGGTGAAAAACTTTACATACATGTCGTAGAGGACGGAGTAGCGGGATTTCGTGAAATCAGTGTCGAGACGATCGTACGGATAGGATTCGGAATTCAGATAGAGTTTGACATCGAGGACTTTGCAATGATTAAATCTCAGCACATCCTCGTGCTGATTACTCTTCTTGTTCGTTCTGAACGCCAGAATGACGTATCGCGGCTTCTCCAATTGCGTGGACGCTTTCACGGACCACGTGTGTCGCTGCGACTTGGGCAGAAGGGGATACTCGTAAAGTTCCCAGGCGCGAAAAGCGAGTGACAGACTCTTGTCCTGCTCGACGATACCGAGAAATTGGAGTTTCGTAATTTCGTTCAGAGTCACATGGGGTATTCTCCATTGCACTCGTAGCAGCTTGATCGACGAATCGGTGATTTTCACCGCCGAGTAAATGGCGTTTGTATCGTCGCGCGCGCGAATGAGAACGAGCTCGTGACGCGCGTTAACGACGACTCGCCGATAATCCTCGCAGAATCCCAGCAGCATTTTCAGGGGCACGCAAAAGCTGAAATTCTTAACAGCCGCCTCCTTTTTGAGCCGGTCTCTGGCCGTAGCGACGAACCATCCGGAATGACGTAGACTGGCGCTCTCCTCGGTGCTCAGGGAAACGAGATTCTTCAGAGTGCTGGTAATACCGACGTTTCTGCATCGGTCGATCTCGATACCGTTCAATTCATAACGAATCTCGTCGAAGAGGAAAGCCGCGGAATTGCAGTCGAGCGTAACTGTATCATCGTTGGTGGCGCTCGCGTCACGCGTACCCTCCACCAGCTGGCCCTCGACGTAGAGATAACTCTCGCACGGCAGGAGTATCAAATCTTGCTGCTGTATGGGAATGCGAATCTCGTCGCTGTTCGCCAACGAGGCGTTCGCATACGGATTGTAGGCATGCATCTCCATTTTCGTGATGCGATTGTCGTAGGTCAGCGGTGCGGTGACGTTCAAGGGATCTGCCATTGTTCCACTATGTACTACCTTCGCCCAATCTCTTCACGGTGAATCCCAATGATTGTAAAAATTCGATATTTCTTCTCGTTAGCAGGAAGCTCCTCTTGTCGCGATTTTCACTCCGAGCCGGTGTATTCGACTCCACGTAGGACGAACGACTAGCGAACGTTTCATCCAGTTTCACCGCTTTATAATCCTCGCTACTACTACTTTTGTAAATTAACATTTCTTAATGTGTAATCTTATGGTAATTTCTTCACGTCCAAAGTCTACGAGACGATCGTCCTGATCGAGGATACGTAACGTGAGACGGTCGATTACTCTGACGATGACCGGTAGATAAATGACGGTTTTCGGTGCCTCCGAGATTTTATAGCCCGGTGGTACGCTGGGAAAGAACTCGTGAATAATGTGTCGTGGTCTACCGTTGGTGTACGCACCACCCGCAATGTTGCACTCGATGCGTAGAATATTTGTTTTCACAATGTCCACGGTATCGTCGGATTCAGCATGGACGTTCGGCTCGATCACGCGATTCGATGAGAAGCCCAGTAGCGAGCCAATGTTATTCGGTTTTCCAAAGTCAATCGAATATTTGCAGAATATTTCACTCTTCAGTGTATTGTTATTCGCTCGTAGAAGAATAACGCTGTCAATGTCGTCTTGAATTTCGTGTCTCGCAGAAATTTGAGACTGCAAATACTCATTTATCGCACTCAATTCGTAACAGCCTCTGGGTATCGTCAGTACCTTATCGTTGTCGTAGTAGAACTTATTATTCGTCTCGTCCACATTGGCTATCGAGTTGTACGTTTGCATGTCCACGAGACCGATCTCGTACCGATCGTCTTGCAGATTGATGGGGGGAAAGAAATCTGAATTTAATACTGATTTACGATCCGATAATGTCATGGTGAAAGACATTTTTTTTTTTTTTTTTTTCAAAGTATCTGTTCTCGCAGGAATTTCACGCACAACTGACCGCAATTGCTTTTATCGTACGATTGATATCGATCATGATTGTAGTAGATTGTAACGTTAGGGCCAAAGTAACGCACACATTCTTTCGGCGGTTTCAAATTTCCGAAGGAATCAAAGTATAGGACGATGTCGTTACGCTTGACGTAGGCTACCCAGTGGGTACCAGGACCGCATTGATCGTCGAGATTCACGATCGCGCACTCGTTGCACCGCGGCCCGTCTAGCGGCAGAGATGTGCGCATAAAGACTCCACGGAAGTATGGTATGCGTCGGCAGATGAGTGCCAATTGTACGTTACTAGTAGGACCTGAATCCGGGAGAGCATCGCAACGACGAAATTTTCCCTCATTCATTTTCTTCCTCGACCGTTTTTTTGTCGTTTTTTTTTTTTTGTTTTTTTTCCACGGATACCCTCTCCGACGACTCGCTTGTACGGTTTCAGATAAAGACCTCTACCTCTCTCGCGCGACGCTTCCATCGCGCGATTGTGACGTTGCATTTCCCGCAATCCTTCTCTCTCAGCTTTTGCACGGTTTACAGCACTCGCTATACCCGATGCCCCACCTGCAAGTGCTCCGACTGCACCTAGTAGTGGAAGTATAGGTATTATACCACCCCGTTTCCTCGGCACTCGAATTCTTCTCTTCCTCGTAATACCAATTTTTTTTTTCTTGTTGTTCTTTTTTTTAGCCGCTACTGCTTTCTTCATCGCAACAATATTATGTAATCCCAAGCCAAGTTTACGCTTAGCATTCATCGATGCCCATACGGCTGCGGCGACCGCGCGTTCACCCAAGGTCGCGTCTCTTGCGGTAATACGTTCACGCGCTCTCCTCGCTAGCACTTTATCGGCCTGATGACGCTCCGGTAGATCCTCGTTGTGCCAATATGCTAAGTCGTGATCGAGGCAGGCCTCGTCCAGCGGATTTATACCACGATCGCCGCGCTCCAATCTTTCGCGAAGTCGAGTGCCGGGCCCGCAATAATTGTAACCGGGCACGTGCAGCTCAAATGGCAATTTTTTCAAGACTTTATTGAAGAACGATCCAGACATTTAAAGCAACTGCTTCTCTTGCTGACAAACGTAACAGTCTTTTATCCGTCTCGGTGGTCCGTCGTGGTGAGTGGTATCAGGTAGATTGTAATGTTGCAAACAATATTGATATTGCTGCACATCCGAGTCCGCGCGAATGTGCCGAGGTAATCTTTCCCACACACTCGCGATACTGTCTGGAAAGTACTCGAGCAATACGATCTTCGGTATGTGTTCGAGCTGATGATTCGTCAAGTTCTGCAGGGAATCGACGACGACTAGCATGAACGACATCGTAATGGCAACTGACCGAATAGTTCCGTGAATCGCGAAATATAAATGAACGATACGGCTGTTGCCGAAGGTCAATAGCGAGGATGCATTTCGTGAAGCACGTGCCGACTATTCGCGTGACAAATTTGGATGCTCACAATGCTACCGCGCAAATAAGAAAACGTCACGGATCGCTATTACCATCTACGATACGCTGCATAGTTTGCGGTCCGTCGAATTGCGGTAAGACAAACGTGCTGCTGAGCCTCATAGAGAGTCCGCACGGTGTGAGATTCGAGAACCTGTACGTCTACTCGAAGTCGCTGCAGCAACCGAAGTATCGATATCTGGAGCAGCTTCTGCAGGAAACGGAGGAAATTGGTTACTTTCAATTTTCCAACAATTGCGAGGTTGTGAATGTCGCGGATGCAAAGCCGAATTCCATTTTCATATTCGACGATGTGGCCAACGACAAGCAGGACAATATAAGGGACTACTTTTGCATGGGTAGACATTCCAACATCGATTGTTTCTACCTCTGTCAGACTTATGCGAAAATACCGAAGCATCTGATTTTCAATGTTCCCTCCCTTGTAGGCTACTACGGGATTCTCGCACGTTAGGCAACCTCTAATAAAATCTTCCACATCCTCCTGCTCGTATTTCTCGAATCCCGTATCACTGTATTTTATACCATGCACCATATTTAGCAAAAACCACACAGTTTTTTTGTCTTTTTCACTAAGGTTTTTCATACTGTCACGCAAACGAAAAGATGCGTAAGAAATTTGATTACTTTTTAAATCAATTATAGCTATATCTTTATATTTAAGTTCTTTTTTATAAACTAAGAAACCTTCTATATCCATTATGTGAGTTATTCTATGCATTGTTGCGCTATTCTCGACGAAGATAAAAACTGAAATGAAGCATCTCCGAAGAAATATCTCCGTAGAGAGAGAAAGATTTTTTAAAAATATAAAGTTACATTCGATAAGGAGTCCATTGTTTCTTAATCTCTGGAAGATATTTTTTTTTTCCGAAGAAACTAACAATGGGAAAAAAATACATTCGATAAGGAGTCTTAATCTCTGGAAGATATTTTTTTCCGAAGAAACTAACAATGGGAAAAAAATTCTTAGAAAATATCCCCTCCTAAAAAAAACATTAAACTTTCTTAAATGTAACAAAAAAAAAAAAAAAAAAATCGTTCAGTATTGCATCGAGCGACTGACGATAATGACACCGACATTCGTTGATTTTCAAGGTTTTGTATTGACCGACAAGAGTTTTATAGTTAAAGAATTTGCGGTGTTGCGTGATAATGAAGTGTATCACAATGTATTTTCACCACCATTTCAAGAAGCTTGGTTGAGCGATCTCGAGAGAGAACAGAATGAGTAAGTATTTTTTTTTTTTTTAAATGTAATGTTTTGTATATAATTTTTTTTCTTTTTTAAAGTTGGCTTTATTTTAATCGACATGGATTCAATTGGACCGACGGTCATTCACCTTATTACAAGCATAAAGATGTAATAAGAAAGTATGTAACGTCGTACGATGAAGATTGGATTTTCGTGAAAGGACGGGAGAAATATGATTGGTTGAGAAAAATTTGCAACTTAGAAAATATATACAATGCGAAGGAGTGTGAGTGGGGTAAATTTTGTCTTGGATGGAGTAAAAATTTCGAACCACCGTTACCCAAGTGTATGAATCATTATGGTATATGTTCACTGCAAAATGTCTACTATATGAAATCTGTATATGATCAATATATAAAGGAATAAAAGACTTCTGAAAAAAACAATGTATATCAATGTTAGTATGCATCTCAGACGAAACAATGGGATGTGTAGATACCCCTACTTCCATTCTCTATTCGATATATATAAGCGTTACTCTTCGCGAGAGACGCATTCGCAATTATTAATTTAAGAAAAACACCAAAATGTTGACGGAATTGCGAAGAAAATTTTTTACAATTAATAGTGCGAATGAGTACGATGCGTGGGTACTGGAATGTCGCGAGCATATTCGACGATTGAGCAACGCGGATCGAGCTTTACCCGTTGGAACGCGTCAAAAGAATTTCGCCGAAATCGCGTGTATAAAGTGTCTGTTGCTACGAGCGCAGAGGGAATTGAATTATATTAAATCGGGTGCTGGTTGTAGCAATGACGTACAAGGACTTACCTGGGAGGAGCTTGATTCGGCGTTTCGAAGTCGAATATGCAGCGGCATGGTAGTTAATAGTAATTATATAGAGCCTAAGGATTTTTTAGTAGACGCGGAAGTATTAGTGCGTACGCGTATAGATAAGGTATTTGTTAGTGCAAATAGTGTTAAGGTTAATTGTGTATTTAACGGACAATTCATCTCTAAGGACCAGAGTGATGATAAAAACATTAGTACGACTAATGCTACATTGTACAAGACTGATAATTTTAGTGATTGGTATAGGAAAAACATTTTAGACGTTATTATGAAAAAATTAAGTGAATTTCAAGAGCGTGATAGTGGATGGACTTTGCACAAAATTCATTATTTAATAGTTAACATTAATCGTTTTAACCCGTTGCACGCGGGTTGTAAAATTAATCTACCATCCGCTATCACGAGTAGGAAAGCTCTGATAAATTTAGAAACCAGTGATAATGCATGTTTCGCGTGGTCCGTGACGGCGGCACTCTATCCAGCGAAACCTACGGCTCATCCAAATCGTACGTCCTCTTATCCACATTTTCGGACGGTTTTAGACGTCGGTAGCCTAACCTTTCCGACTACGCTAAAACAGATCCCGAAATTCGAGGTGGATAACGACGTGTCGGTGAACATCTTCACCTTGGAGAATGAAGAGCAAAATAGCGACGCAAAAATTGTGCCTCTTCAGGTGACGAAGAAGAAGAGATCGAGGCATGCTAATCTTCTTCTTCTCGTCAACGATGAACAGGGAGCTGCACATTTTATGTGCATAAGGAATCTCTCGAGACTGGTGCGAAGCCAATTCACCAAGAGAGAAAATGCTCATTATGTATGCGATCGGTATGTATTAATAATGATACAAATATAACTGCATATGTTTTATTTTTTTGTATAACTGCATATGTTTTATTTATTTTTTTTTTTTTTTTAGATGTCTCCACTACTTCCGCACAGTGGAGAGGCTCGAGTCGCACGAGCAGGATTGCGCGCAGCTCAACGATAACCTCCGCTTGATGTTGCCGAGCAAAGCCGAGGATCGCTGGGTTTCCTTCAAGAACATCAAAAATGGGGAACGAGTACCATTCGTCGTATACGCGGATCTGGAGTGCATATTATCAAAAGTTGAACAATCGAACAGTAGTGATATTTATCAGAAGCATGAACCTATTAGTGTAGGCTATTATTTAAAAAGTGCTCGCGATGCGTCACTCTCGAAATACGATGCTCATCGGGGTGCCGACTGCATCGAATGGTTCGTACGCGAGCTCGAGGTCATTGCGCGCATCGCGAGCGAGAAACTGGGGACTGTCGTGCCCATGCATAATCTTAGTATTAGCGAACGATCGCGTCACTATAATGACCCCAATTGTCATATATGCAAAAAGCCGTTTCTTCCGAATCAACTACGAATTCGCGATCACGATCATCTGACCGGCAGATACAGAGGACCGGCTCACAATAATTGTAATTTAAATTTCAAAGATTCGCATGTCATTCCAGTAATTTTCCACAATTTTTCCGGCTATGATTCACATTTCATTTTCGAGACGATCGCTAATTTGTACGAGGGATCGGTATATCTGCTGCCTGTGCATAAGGAAAAATACATTTCATTCACCAAATATCTGCGAAATTATAATATACGGCTGAGATTTATCGATTCGTTCAAATTCATGGCCTCCAGTTTGGACAAATTGAGCTCGTACTTGGCGGAATCTCAGCTGACAAATTTGAGGTCACAATTTTCGGAATTGAGCGTCGAGCACTTCGACTTGCTTACGAGGAAAGGTATTTTTCCTTACGACTATGTAGATAGTGCGGCTAGATTGGAAGAGACGGCTTTACCACCGCGGCAGTCGTTTCACAACAGACTGTCCGACAGCGATATCAGCGAGGAAGCATACAATCATGCCGTAGAGGTATGGACCAAATTCCACATGCGCACACTTGGGGAGTACAGTGACCTGTACCTGAAAACCGATGTCCTATTGTTGACCGATGTTTTCGAAAGTTTTCGCGATAGTTGCATGCTAAATTATGAGTTGGATCCAGCCCATTATTATACGCTACCGGGCTTCACCTGGGACGCAATGTTGAAGCATACGGGAATCAGGCTGGAGCTTTTCACGGACGTGGATATGTCGCTGTTCGTGGAGCGCGGTATACGCGGTGGTTTGAGTCAGTGCTCCCATCGTTACGAGAGGGCCAACAATCGGTACATGCGGGACTACGATCCGGCGGAACCGTCGAAATATCTCATGTATTACGACGTAAACAATCTGTATGGGTGGGCAATGTGTCAGCCGCTGCCCACCCATGGATTCCAATGGATCGAGGACGCTGCCAATCTCGATGTCTCCGCTATACCCTCGGATCATTCCGAGGGTTATATTTTGGAGGTCGATTTGGAGTATCCGCGCGAGCTTCACGACAAACACGCGGACCTACCGTTCTGCATGGTGCGCGAGAAGCCGCCGGGCGCGAGCCAGGAGAAGCTGCTGGCCACTTTAAACGATAAGACCCGTTACGTAATACATTATCGCGCTCTGCAACAATGTATGCGTAATGGACTCTTACTGAAGCGTATACATCGCGGTTTAAAGTTTCAGCAGTCCACCTGGCTTCGCGATTACATCGAGCTGAACACGCGTTTGCGCACCGCGTCCACCAATGAATTTGAGAAGAATCTCTTCAAGCTGATGAACAACGCGGTTTTCGGTAAAACAATGGAGAACGTGAGGAATAGAGTTGACGTGAGGCTCGCAACCAAGTGGGAGGGAAGATACGGGGCGGAAAGCCTGATTTCCAAACCGAATTTTCACAGTCTCGCGATTTTCAACGAGAATTTGGTCGCGATTCAATTATCGAAATTATCCGCGAAATTTGATAAACCCATTTACGTGGGAATGAGTATTTTAGATATTTCAAAAATTTGCTTGTATGAATTTCACTATGACTATATGCTTCCTACATTCGGCGGTAAATGTAGAGCGATGTATACCGACACGGACAGTCTGATATACAGTGTCGAGTGCGACGACGTTTACTCGGTCATGAAACGCGATCTCGCGCGATTCGACACCAGCGATTATCCTGACGATAATCGGTATGACTTGCCACGCGTCAACAAAAAGATACCCGGTCTGATGAAGGACGAGAACAATGGTCGTATCATGACCGAGTTCGTAGGACTGAGGGCAAAAATGTATACTTTCAAGGTGCAGGACTGTGCGAGAATTACCAAAAAAGCCAAAGGTGTCAAAGGTTACGTTATCGATAGAAATATAACATTTGACGACTACAAGGATTGTTTGAACAATTTCACCGTACAGTCTCGCAGTCAAAATTTAATAAGATCGAAGCTGCACCGAGTTTTCTCGATCAGTCAGCGGAAGGTCGCCCTCAGTCCGTACGACGACAAGCGTTTCGTTACACCCGACACCGCGGCGACTCTACCCTGGGGACATTATAGTCTAAAATTATAATTTATTTATTGTTTTTATTTATTCGCTTTATTTAGTTATTTATGTATTTATTCTATATTTTGATACATCTTAATAAAAGTTTTTATAAAACATTGCTCTTATTTATCCAGGAATTGTGCGTACTGTCGAATCCCAGCCACTTAACGAACACTTTTTCACCCTTTCTGCGCAATACTCTCTCCACCAGATACACATCGGGATTGATGGTTTTCGAAAGCTCGTATTCGTAAAATCCACCCAACAATTGCGTGCCCCTGGAATCCTTGAGGAGATACGTAGCGGGATTGGTACTCTGCACTTTCGCCACCTCGAATATTTCGGTCGTCCAATTTGGCGTGTAGCCTTTGGCGAACATCTGCTTGTATTTACTGATTCGTACGAAATCGCCGACTTTGAACTTGGCACGACCTGCGACCTTGATGTGACTGTATACTGTCTTGAGTAGCTTATCTGCATGCTCGGGTTTCACATCCACGGGACGCATTCCCGTGGTACGATGCTTTCGCGCATTGTACGCATCCACCAACTCTTGCAGCATAGCGCGCCACTTGTAATTGCCGTTCAGCGTAAATCGTTTCCACATTTCCGTCTTCAACGTACGATTCCAGCGCTCGACTATCGACGCTTTCATCACGCTGTAGGTCGAGTAGTGATTTATTCCGCGTTTCCTCATCAACGCCCGAAAGTCACTGTTGTAAAACTCCTTGCCGTTGTCGGTCTGTAAATTTTTCGGACATCTACCGCCGTTCTTCAGTAGGATTCTCGTCATTGCCGTCGTCACTTCTCCGCCGCTCTTGGTCTTCAATGCCACCGCCCAAGCGTATTTCGAGAGGGTATCGATTACAGTGAGAATGTACTGGTGACCCGCATCGACGTAATTGCGCATATCAACAAGATCGGCCTGCCAGAGATCGTCGAAGCCGCGCACGATGACTCTTCTGCGTGGAAAATTTATCCTCGCCGGTGCGTGGAGCTCCTCCACCAACTGTATCTTTTCTTTGCTCATTTTTTTTTTTTTTTTCGAAATTCCTAATGAAAAGTGTTGCTAAGTATTGCTCTTTCCAGATCTCTTTTACTCACTTTATCATCCAATTTTTCGCAAATTGTTTGAAAAATTTGGTTCATCTTTTTCTCAAATTGTTCATTATGTGTATTCAATGCCATTGTCAGATATTGCTTGAATTCAAGCAGTAAATGCTCTAAATTGGGTTCGTGTTTCCTACTCTCACCATCCAGTCCAATTCCAAATTTATTTATCGACATTTCAAATGCACTACTTTGTATTTCAAAAATCAGTCTCTTTTTCCTCGCTATTATTCCTCTTTTTGATGGCTCGTAATGTCGAGAGTAAACATTCTACGATGTATGTTAAACAAATGCAAATTTCACAACAGCAGGAATCAGACATTTAATTTTTTTTTTTTTTTTTACCTCGTACTACCGAAAGACGTTGATATTACACTGAGGTAAGAGTGTAACGTGCAACTTTCTTTATACGATGAGATCCTCCTCGCGCAACTCCTCGATTATCGACTGTATCTCGTTGTGATGACTCGTATTACCGGCAGCCACCGACGCGATCAAAAGTCTCAAACGTTCGATCAATTCATTCGGATCGTTCCAATGTACGTAGTTGATTGGTCCCTCGGTGACACGCATTAGTCCTTTACCCCTTTTTTTCGATGCTGTTGATGCTGCGCCTGACGGTTTACTTGCGCCCGACGGTTTACTTGCGCTAGACGGTTTACTTGCGCCCGATGTTGACGCGTCAGAAGTTGACGATTTTCTTGCGCGTGATGTTGATGGTAACCGATAAGGCGGTAAAATAGGTTTTCCCAATAGCAATGGTTTCATAATTTCTGTATATTTTGCACCTCTATTACCTTTGATTTGTTTTAGACTATCGTTTAACAGTTTATGCGCTTTAGTTTGATTGAGAATACTCTTGTATCGTTCCAAATCGTCGGGTTCTATAATGGCTCGATTGGGTTCTCTCATGAAAATTAGTTCATAAGTACCTCTTGTACCGGTGTATAACTTCTTATCGAGAATAATATCTCCCTCATGACTTATTTCAAATTTACATTTACCAAGCGTCAGTTGATCATCTTCATAACGAGGTCCAAAAGCATGATCAATCAAGTTCTCCCTATCAGTCAGAAGTAATTTAATATACTTGCCAGGGATCGGATGTAATTTAATATGTTGAAAGACATGTTGAAACAAGCCTGGTTCCTGTTTTTCATCAACATTTAATTTTTCTAGCAAACTTTTTTTTGAATCGGGCGATGGTTGATCGGTTATAGAAGACTCGTCGTCGTCGTCGGTCATGAAATCCAATGGATTCGTAATAGTTTCACTAATATTACTACTACTAAGATTCTTTGCTCGTTTATGCGGTGTCGATGTGAAGTAGGCTCCCCTCTTCAATTTATCGTTGTATTTGACAAATGAACTATTTGTGTTATCCTCCGTTTGCGAAACGAGTTTCTTCAATGGTTCGACTATCGGCTTGAATGTCTCATTCAAACTGCTCTCCATTATCGCCTTCTCTGATTTCAAGGCACGATGCTTGTCGCGAATGACCTCGCTCGTCTTGGCGATCCTCTTCAGAAGCGATTTTTCATCCATCGCGATGCTGTATAAAACAGCTATCCCCCGAAATGAACGGTTTTTAACCGACCTGTTGCGATGCTGTATACAACAGCTTTCCCCGAACCGACACGGGTTTTAACCGACCTGACGATCCGAACAGCCTGCGCTCCAGTATCAAACTGACACTCAAGGCCGTGATCGTGAAACCTTACCGGCCTGTTCACTCGATCGTGGCGTACTCGTTGAAACCTTTGCGATAACGGCCGTTCCTCAGAGTGCTATCCTTGTCTATTACCAAGAAACCGTAATCGCGACTCCAACAGGTCGAACACAATGTGAGAAATTTCAAATACGACATATCACTGTTGACATGATCGTTGAAAATATGCTTCAGATTAGTTCCATCCTGCTTAAATATTATTAGCAAGTTTGCGTTATCTCGTATCAGATGCTTCGGTATTTTCGCATAAGTCTGACAGAGGTAGAAACAATCGATGTTGGAATGTCTACCCATGCAAAAGTAGTCCCTTATATTGTCCTGCTTGTCGTTGGCCACATCGTCGAATATGAAAATGGAATTCGGCTTTGCATCCGCGACATTCACAACCTCGCAATTGTTGGAAAATTGAAAGTAACCAATTTCCTCCGTTTCCTGCAGAAGCTGCTCCAGATATCGATACTTCGGTTGCTGCAGCGACTTCGAGTAGACGTACAGGTTCTCGAATCTCACACCGTGCGGACTCTCTATGAGGCTCAGCAGCACGTTTGTCTTACCGCAATTCGACGGACCGCAAACTATGCAGCGTATCGTAGATGGTAATAGCGATCCGTGACGTTTTCTTATTTGCGCGGTAGCATTGTGAGCATCCAAATTTGTCACGCGAATAGTCGGCACGTGCTTCACGAAATGCATCCTCGCTATTGACCTTCGGCAACAGCCGTATCGTTCATTTATATTTCGCGATTCACGGAACTATTCGGTCAGTTGCCATTACGATGTCGTTCATGCTAGTCGTCGTCGATTCCCTGCAGAACTTGACGAATCATCAGCTCGAACACATACCGAAGATCGTATTGCTCGAGTACTTTCCAGACAGTATCGCGAGTGTGTGGGAAAGATTACCTCGGCACATTCGCGCGGACTCGGATGTGCAGCAATATCAATATTGTTTGCAACATTACAATCTACCTGATACCACTCACCACGACGGACCACCGAGACGGATAAAAGACTGTTACGTTTGTCAGCAAGAGAAGCAGTTGCTTTAAATGTCTGGATCGTTCTTCAATAAAGTCTTGAAAAAATTGCCATTTGAGCTGCACGTGCCCGGTTACAATTATTGCGGGCCCGGCACTCGACTTCGCGAAAGATTGGAGCGCGGCGATCGTGGTATAAATCCGCTGGACGAGGCCTGCCTCGATCACGACTTAGCATATTGGCACAACGAGGATCTACCGGAGCGTCATCAGGCCGATAAAGTGCTAGCGAGGAGAGCGCGTGAACGTATTACCGCAAGAGACGCGACCTTGGGTGAACGCGCGGTCGCCGCAGCCGTATGGGCATCGATGAATGCTAAGCGTAAACTTGGCTTGGGATTACATAATATTGTTGCGATGAAGAAAGCAGTAGCGGCTAAAAAAAAGAACAACAAGAAAAAAAAAATTGGTATTACGAGGAAGAGAAGAATTCGAGTGCCGAGGAAACGGGGTGGTATAATACCTATACTTCCACTACTAGGTGCAGTCGGAGCACTTGCAGGTGGGGCATCGGGTATAGCGAGTGCTGTAAACCGTGCAAAAGCTGAGAGAGAAGGATTGCGGGAAATGCAACGTCACAATCGCGCGATGGAAGCGTCGCGCGAGAGAGGTAGAGGTCTTTATCTGAAACCGTACAAGCGAGTCGTCGGAGAGGGTATCCGTGGAAAAAAAACAAAAAAAAAAAAAACGACAAAAAAACGGTCGAGGAAGAAAATGAATGAGGGAAAATTTCGTCGTTGCGATGCTCTCCCGGATTCAGGTCCTACTAGTAACGTACAATTGGCACTCATCTGCCGACGCATACCATACTTCCGTGGAGTCTTTATGCGCACATCTCTGCCGCTAGACGGGCCGCGGTGCAACGAGTGCGCGATCGTGAATCTCGACGATCAATGCGGTCCTGGTACCCACTGGGTAGCCTACGTCAAGCGTAACGACATCGTCCTATACTTTGATTCCTTCGGAAATTTGAAACCGCCGAAAGAATGTGTGCGTTACTTTGGCCCTAACGTTACAATCTACTACAATCATGATCGATATCAATCGTACGATAAAAGCAATTGCGGTCAGTTGTGCGTGAAATTCCTGCGAGAACAGATACTTTGAAAAAAAAAAAAAAAAAAAAATGTCTTTCACCATGACATTATCGGATCGTAAATCAGTATTAAATTCAGATTTCTTTCCCCCCCATCAATCTGCAAGACGATCGGTACGAGATCGGTCTCGTGGACATGCAAACGTACAACTCGATAGCCAATGTGGACGAGACGAATAATAAGTTCTACTACGACAACGATAAGGTACTGACGATACCCAGAGGCTGTTACGAATTGAGTGCGATAAATGAGTATTTGCAGTCTCAAATTTCTGCGAGACACGAAATTCAAGACGACATTGACAGCGTTATTCTTCTACGAGCGAATAACAATACACTGAAGAGTGAAATATTCTGCAAATATTCGATTGACTTTGGAAAACCGAATAACATTGGCTCGCTACTGGGCTTCTCATCGAATCGCGTGATCGAGCCGAACGTCCATGCTGAATCCGACGATACCGTGGACATTGTGAAAACAAATATTCTACGCATCGAGTGCAACATTGCGGGTGGTGCGTACACCAACGGTAGACCACGACACATTATTCACGAGTTCTTTCCCAGCGTACCACCGGGCTATAAAATCTCGGAGGCACCGAAAACCGTCATTTATCTACCGGTCATCGTCAGAGTAATCGACCGTCTCACGTTACGTATCCTCGATCAGGACGATCGTCTCGTAGACTTTGGACGTGAAGAAATTACCATAAGATTACACATTAAGAAATGTTAATTTACAAAAGTAGTAGTAGCGAGGATTATAAAGCGGTGAAACTGGATGAAACGTTCGCTAGTCGTTCGTCCTACGTGGAGTCGAATACACCGGCTCGGAGTGAAAATCGCGACAAGAGGAGCTTCCTGCTAACGAGAAGAAATATCGAATTTTTACAATCATTGGGATTCACCGTGAAGAGATTGGGCGAAGGTAGTACATAGTGGAACAATGGCAGATCCCTTGAACGTCACCGCACCGCTGACCTACGACAATCGCATCACGAAAATGGAGATGCATGCCTACAATCCGTATGCGAAACGCCTCGTTGGCGAACAGCGACGAGATTCGCATTCCCATACAGCAGCAAGATTTGATACTCCTGCCGTGCGAGAGTTATCTCTACGTCGAGGGCCAGCTGGTGGAGGGTACGCGTGACGCGAGCGCCACCAACGATGATACAGTTACGCTCGACTGCAATTCCGCGGCTTTCCTCTTCGACGAGATTCGTTATGAATTGAACGGTATCGAGATCGACCGATGCAGAAACGTCGGTATTACCAGCACTCTGAAGAATCTCGTTTCCCTGAGCACCGAGGAGAGCGCCAGTCTACGTCATTCCGGATGGTTCGTCGCTACGGCCAGAGACCGGCTCAAAAAGGAGGCGGCTGTTAAGAATTTCAGCTTTTGCGTGCCCCTGAAAATGCTGCTGGGATTCTGCGAGGATTATCGGCGAGTCGTCGTTAACGCGCGTCACGAGCTCGTTCTCATTCGCGCGCGCGACGATACAAACGCCATTTACTCGGCGGTGAAAATCACCGATTCGTCGATCAAGCTGCTACGAGTGCAATGGAGAATACCCCATGTGACTCTGAACGAAATTACGAAACTCCAATTTCTCGGTATCGTCGAGCAGGACAAGAGTCTGTCACTCGCTTTTCGCGCCTGGGAACTTTACGAGTATCCCCTTCTGCCCAAGTCGCAGCGACACACGTGGTCCGTGAAAGCGTCCACGCAATTGGAGAAGCCGCGATACGTCATTCTGGCGTTCAGAACGAACAAGAAGAGTAATCAGCACGAGGATGTGCTGAGATTTAATCATTGCAAAGTCCTCGATGTCAAACTCTATCTGAATTCCGAATCCTATCCGTACGATCGTCTCGACACTGATTTCACGAAATCCCGCTACCTCCGTCCTCTACGACATGTATGTAAAGTTTTTCACCTCCTATTACGCTGGTGAGAAACTCGGGAGACCCATGCTCGACTATACGGACTTTTTGACGTACGGGCCGCTCTTCGTCATCGACTGCTCGCATCAGAACGAGTCCATAAAAACCGGCACGGTCGACGTTAAACTCGAGATCGAGTGTATGGAAATCATTCCGGATAATACTACAGCCTATTGTTTAATCATACACGATAAAATTGTACAATATAATCCTCTTACGAATATTGTTAGAAATGTAAGTTAAAAAAAAATAAGAAAACAATTTTTATTAAATAAATATATAATAAACAACAAATTTATTCATTATTTTTTTGATACAAAATACCTATCAAACTTTAGACTTAAATTCCACGTTGTGATATTTTCCTCCTTTATATAACATTATTAAATTATTGGATGCTGCAGCCTTTTGTAGGTGCTGCAACTGCTCCGTATCTTCCGCCAATTTTGCCATTCTCCCTGGCAAGAATACCCAATCGGTTGTTGACAGCTTTACAATGATTTTCATTCCATATTTTGTCATAATTTTGTCCACTTCGGAAATATCGTACTCTTGATTTTCCGTCAAGCTATTTAATTTCACAAAATTTTTTGGAATGACGCTTCCCAATTCATTGATTTTATTGAAATTCATTTTTATCTCTATGAAAAAAAAAAAAAAAATGATTAGTCTCATTAAAGTTAAAAACTCAATTAAATAATGCATGTACTAATCGAATGAAAAAAAAAAATATCCTTACCTTTTTTATGTAACAAACAAGTTTCTTTTTAATGCGTTCAAACACACACACACACAAACTTATTTTTTCTTAATAGTTTAAGCACGCGTGGTACGACTATGCAGCTCTCGTTTAACAGACTGACTTTTTATATGAACGATATTGTCATATATTAAGCGTATGCAATGTTTGGAAGGGGTAATTTTTGTTTATTTTTTTTCTTTTTTACTTGCGATGAATTTCCATTGTGATTGATCTATAGGTTTATCACAGTATAACACAATAGGAAAAAATATCTATGGATATCACTATACGGGGATTATTCAGAGGGTATAGTGTATCCTTCTTAATTAAGAAAGAAATAATGGAAGGGGTAATTTTTTTTTTTATTTGCGATAAATTTCCATTGTGATTGACCTGTAGGTTTATCACAGTATAACACAATAGGGAAAAATATCTATGGATATCTCTATATACGGGGAGGGTATAGTGTATCCTTTAAGAAAGAAAGAATGGACTTCTAATGTAATTTCATATTGAAAACAAACGATAAAGACTCTCTCTCTCTCTCTCTCTCGACGGGATTTCTTCAGAGGCTGCATTCAGTCCTCGAACGTTCATCAGTGCGGATAGTAAAGTAGAAAATTAAAGAAATGGAAAGTGAACGTTGTTTAGTGACAATAAATCTAGTAGAGGAGGAGGAGGATAAAAATCAAGCAGAATCGATGTCTGATTACATCAAAAGAATTAACGATTCTCATAATCGTTATTTTGAAGAATATGAAGCAATGCTTCATCATAATATGCACATGAACTGTAAGTACTTATTTTAATTTCTTTTAAAGAAAAAAAACCCTACCCATCCATACAGATTGTTTATTTCAATAAATAGAATCATAAAAGAATTTTACGACACATATATTTGAAAACTGTTAACAATCCCACTATTTGACCAATTTTTTTTTTTTATTATTATTCAAAACGAAGAATTACGAAAAAAAAATTTTGTTCTTTTATTTTTTACCAGCCATTGCTTTAGAGGAGAGGGAGGAAGAAGAGGAGATGGTGGAAGAAGAGGAGATGGTGGAAGAAGAGGAAGAAGAAGAAGAAGAAGAAGAAGAATTTGTGATTTTTGTAAGTATATTTGCTTTGTTAAAATAGTTATTACAATATCAAAAAAAAAAAAAAAAATAACAAAATGTTTCTCAAATATGTCCCAGGTGAAAAATATGGCCACACAAACGGAGTCCATTGCTACAAGAACTGAGGCTACGCAAATGGAGCCTCAGATAGATCTCACACCACATTACTGGTGTACAAATTGTACAAAATATGGTCACCTACGCATCAATTGTTCACTACCAGAGTGGTGTAGCATTTGTCATAAATATATACATCATGCAATTGAATGTAAAAAAAATTTCTAAAAAAAAAGCATTGTAAATAAAACCTTTTTAATACTTCAATAAATTATAATTAAAAAAAAAAAAAAAAAAGATTCCCTTTTTTCTAACTTACGAAAAAAAAAAATATGGGGGAGCGATCACTGGATCGCTCTCTACGAGTATTCTCTCTCTCTCTCTTAGACGTACACTGCTTAACGTAAGAGGGGGGAGGTCGCATCATCGCACTACTCTCTCTCTCTCTCTCTCTTGTATGGCTTAACGTAAGGGGGATGGGGGGGCTCTCTCTCTTGTACGGATAAACGTAAGGGGGACCACGTGTGTACCCTACTATTCTGCTGGAATCTCTCTCTCTCTCTCTCTCTCTCTCTCTCTCTCTCTCAGGCGTCCACTGCTTAACATTAGAGGGGGGGAGGTCACGTGTGTACCCTACGAGTTTAACGTCGGGGGAGGACGATGCGCATGCGCACAACCGCGCACGAGGAGAGGGGGCAATTCCCCTACTTCCCTTGCCCCCGCGGGACCCCGACCCCCTCGCCACGCGGTCCCAGAACCATCCTAGCTACTCTACTACCGTAAATATTTCGACCCAGAGTCCGGGCATTATCACTGCGCTTGGTGTTACGAGCAGTCCGGGGAGATCGGAGCAATCGAGGTCTCTGGGCACTGGATCTACCAAACGGGGCTTCCTCGAGGCGATAAATGTGTGCTATGCGGCGATGAAACTGTCGATGTCCAGGCTCTCGTAAAATGCGTCTATTGTAGAATAGCTTACAGAGACTATTCAATCTATTTTTATAACCAAAATATTAATACTAGGGAAAGAATTGTACAAACATATTCCACGTATTCTGTACCTTTCAAACCTTTGTTATGAATAAATAATGTAAATTCTAAAGTTTGTTAATTCTTAAAAAATTAACTGGTGACAGCGGCCCATATAGAAATCCTGTTGTCGTACTAAGGGATCTCCGCTACCAAATCGTGGGATTTTCCCTTTAGCTACAACAAAATTGGTGACAGTGCGGTGGGATTCGAATAACCTAGTTGCCAAAACGACCGCCAAAATGGATTCCGACCACGAAAGGAACGGGAAAGAGAGTATCGAAAGCAGGAACCCGGATACAGCCGCATGGGAAACGAACAATGCCAGCCAGGTATTGTATCTTCTGGAGAAAATACGACTGTTAACGGAGAAACAGGAAACTCTGGAAAACGAAATGTCCAGAATTAAACAAGAATCCGTGACAACTACAGGCAACGTTTCACTACCCGGAGTACCACCACGCTACCAATCCACACCGTTACGATGGTCAGCGATTACGGGGGAAACGACGAGTAATCAACCTGGACAACCAAATCAGAATCCGCCATCAGGAACCGGATTCCAGCCATCCTTTTTTAATAATACCACGGCGGGGTACAATTTTAATCCGTCTTATTATTCGATGTCGATGAAAGACATTTTAACCACAATCCCAACCTATGATGGGTCCAACATGACCTATTTCCAATTCGCCCGTGCGTGTAAAGGCGCACGGAAGATGGTCCCAATCGAAGCAGAACCTAATCTCGCCAGGATGATGCGAACCAGACTAAAAGGCCACGCGTACCTTGCGGTACAAGACGAGGACTTCCTATCAATCAACGAGCTCCTCAAAATTTTGAAACACGCATTCGCCCCCGCTAGATCCCGCTACTACTATAAAGGGCAACTAGCCGGAATTTATAAAGCCGCGGAGGAGAGCATAATCGATTATATCGCCAGGGTAAAGGACCTACACACCGCGATCCTGGAAGACGAGGACCTGGACGAGGGAATGAGTTCTCTAAAGGAACTGGATAACCTAGCTCTCGTGTCGTTTATCGAGGGATTGCCTCACGATTACAAAATGTACCTACGATTGGAAGGCTGTAACACGATACGCGAAGCCTTCAATAACGCGATTAAATACAGTAAGATTCTGGAGGTAGAGAGAGAAAGAGGATACTACCACGCCCCGGAAAGAGGAAGAGCGGCACAGGGCCAACCTGTGATAAATACAGAGCCGAGCCGCGAGCAACCCAGCCAACAAGGAGCCCCCGTGGGAGGAACTTCGCAACCTACCTCGGGAGTGATCTGTCGCTACTGTAAGAAACCCGGACATTACCTAGCAGATTGCAGGATCAGGATTAGGAATATGGAGCTCCAGGGAAACGCAAACAACTCTCCAGTGAGTCAGGGTGCGACTGGAGAGAACAGACCGACAAGCCACCCTCACAACCCGTACATAAACCCAACTCCGGGACCATCAACGTCACAAATATAACACGGACTGACATGGACCCCATCGTGTTCATACGCGCGAAGGAGGAAGAATCCGAAAAAGACCTGACGTTCCTGGTGGACTCAGGCTCACCAATAAACCTAATCAAGTTAAAGAACGTTGGATTCAGCTGTCCAATAAACAGGAAGGACACCATACAAATTCGGGGAATTACTGACCACTATACCTACACCATGGGTAGTGTTCAGCTCCTGGTTCTGGGAAAATCATTAAAATTCCACGTAGTAGGGAATAATTTCCCCATAAAACAAGAAGGGCTATTAGGACTGGAAGGGCTAGAGACCCTTCAGGCTACCGTAGATTTCGGGAAAGGAAGACTGGTGGTACGGGGCATGGAAATGGCTCTAATCAATCAGGAATCCAGAAGGGAACGTTCAAAACGTCCAAAACTTAAATTCGAGAGCATTGATGTCGATCTGGGGGAGGCGTTTTTGCCCGAGGATGCACAGAGGGACCTTACCCATTGCGAGGCAATAGGAGTTTCGGTCGTTCAGGAGCTTGCGGGCCCTGGACTTGTCGGTGTTACCTGTGATCCTTGCGAGCATACTCAATCAGAATCAGACCAGCGTAAGAGTTTGGAACAGACGCAAAATGAACGAAAGAAAATCACAGCCATACGAGCAAAGGAACGCCCGAGGGAATTGTTGGAAGTCAGGAAGGAGGAAGCGAGTTTAGAATCCGGAAGAGAGCTAGGAGTGGGACGCCCTAAAAATAGATTCGGAGGCATTGATATCGATCTGGGGGAGACGTTTTTGCCCAAGGAGGCACAGAGGGACCTTACCCATTGCGAGGCAATAGGAGTTTCGGTCGTTCAGGAGCTTGCGGGCCCTGGACTTGTCGGTGTTACCTGTGATCCTTGCGAGCATACTCAACCAGAACCGGACCAATGCATAAGTTGGGAAGACGGAGAAAATAGGGACAACCCCATTCTGAACATAAAGGATGTCATGAATTCGGAGCAGGAAGTTGGACTAAAGACGGGAATCTGGAAACACGATCTACGGATCGGAAAGCAAAACCACGGGGCAGGAGAAGCCACCGCGAGTTCGGAGGATAAAGAAAATAGAGATAAACTCATCCTGAGACCGGAGGATTTCACAAACTCGGAACTGGGAGTTTGGAAAAATCAAAGGATCGAAAAATCGAATCTAAGGATCGGAGAAAAGGAAACATATCTGGAAGGGACTAGGATCCTATGTACATATATAAATAATGAAGAAGGAAGACCCGACAGAGCTCAGGTTATCGAAACCTTGATAAAAACCGGGAATCTTACGAGAGAGGAGAAACAAACTGTCAAAAGACTCATCGAAGCGTACGCTGACGTGTTCCACCTGCCTGGAGAACGGTTGGGAGCCACCCACCTCACAGAACACAAATTACTGCTAACCGATGAGAGACCAATCCACGTGAAACAATACCGCTTCCCACCTATTCATCAGGAAGAGATAAAGAATCAAGTCAACGAGTTATTAAGGAACGGGATAATTGAACCTTCTACATCCCCCTATAACTCACCGGTCTGGATAGTGGCAAAGAAACCAGATCCATCAGGGAGACCTAAATGGCGCATGGTCGTGGACTTCCGCGCCCTAAACGAAAGAACCATTAGCGACGCTTACCCTATTCCTAATATAAGTGAAATATTGGATCAATTAGGGGGTGCTCGATACTTCAGTACCTTCGACCTGGCATCCGGCTTCCACCAAATAAAAATGAGGGAAGAAGACGCACCAAAAACTGGATTCTCGGCAAACTTCGGGCACTACCATTTCACAAGGATGCCTTTCGGCTTAAAGAATGCGCCATCTACATTTCAAAGACTAATGGACAACGTAATGGTGGGACTACAGGGCAAGGCATTGTTCATCTATATGGACGATATTGTTATCTACGCAACAACCCTGGAAGAGTTTGAAAGAAAATTCCAAGGAATGGCGAACAAGTTGAGGGAAGCGAACCTGAAACTTCAACCGGACAAATGTCACCTACTTCAAAAGGAAGTAACGTACTTAGGACATAAGATATCAGGAAAAGGAGTAGAGCCGGATCCGAGAAAGACATCCGCAGTAATGAATTTCCCTACGCCTAGAACGCCGAAGAATATTAAAGAATTCCTGGGTTTGGTGGGATACTATCGCCGTTTTATCAAGAATTTCGCAGAAATTTCCAAACCTCTGACCATTCTGCTAAAGAAAGATGAGGAGTTCCGGTGGGAGACAGAACAAAGAACGGCATTCGAATTTCTGAAGGATGCACTTTGCAAAGAACCTGTATTGCAATACCCAGACTTCAAAAAGCCCTTCACCCTCGCAACCGACACGTCAGGATATGCGATAGGAGGAATACTGAGCCAGGGAGTACCCGGGAAAGAGCTGCCGATAGCCTATGTATCCCGGACCCTGACTAAATGCGAAATCAATTACAGCACTATTGAGAAAGAATTATTGGCCATCGTGTACTGTACCGCGCAATGGCGGCCCTATTTATACGGGCGGAGGTTTACCTTGATCACAGATCACCGACCCCTAGTTTGGCTTCACAACAACCGGGACCAGTCCTCCAGGATAGCCAGGTGGGGACTAAAACTATCCGAATTTGAATATGCCATTAAATACAAACCAGGGAGATTAAACACAAACGCCGACGCCTTATCGAGAAATGTTTCAATATTCCCGATCCGTCCAAGGGATAGAGAAACTGATAGCGATTCGTCAGAAGCAATTTTCGACCCTCCCAGAAAGAAAAGGCTGCAAATAGTGATGTCTGACGAAGACCAACAAGGACAACCAGGAATAAAACCCGAACCAAGCCCCCGTACCCACCGAAGGGATAGGGAAACGGACAGCGACGCATATGAAAAGATTTTCGAACCCCCCAGGAAGAAGAAGTTACGGACAAGGGTGTCCATTGACGAGAGAACCGAGGAACCAGAAGCAGTGGCTCGAGAACCGAACGTGTATGTGTTCGAAACTCAGAAGGATGCATCTAGCAATAGGGGCAGCCCAGGCCGAATCGACATGGAAAGGATAAATAGCCTCCCAGAAACAGGCATAGAACTATCGATTCCCGATATTGAGGAACGAATCCCATACGAGATTAACGAACCTGACGTCGCTACTCTACATCAGGGATCCGAGGAAGACGCCGATTCAGAAAGCGAAAGGGAAATCGAGAACTCCGAACCAGAAGACGATGAACGTGGCTCCGTCATGGAAGGGACGAACGAAATAGTACAAAGACTTGATAGTGACGCGCAGCAGGAGACAATCACCGTGACGGAAAACCGAGATCCAATACATCTAATAAATGATAACCTAGTTTACTTGGTGACAAAACAGGGACACCCACTAGATATAGGAGCAATGATCTTGAAGGAAGAAAACAAATGGCCACCCTTAGAAGAACTGATGGTAGGGAGAGGAAAGATTAAAAAGGTGGGAAGCAAATACCACATAGCACTCGCGGCAAACCACAGCATACATGCAGCCGTAGAAGAAATCGATCTTGCCGAATGTTTCTCATGTTTGTCGTTAATGATGATGGACCACGAAATAACGTCGGTCGCCATAGCGAAAACAGAAAACCTGAACGGAATAACTTGGAGGAGAATTATCCAAATTATGGAGGAAAAACTGAACGGAGTGGCCAACAAAATCACTGTTACATTGAACTTAACCAGACCCTTGGAGCAACACGAAAGGCTTGAGGTATTAAAGGGTTTTCATGAATCAGCTTACGGTGGGCATAAAGGAATACATAAAACCTTACAACGTATCCGCCAATACTACTATTGGAAGGGGATAAAGAACGACATACAAGAATACATAGCCAGATGTAAAGAATGTCAGCTGAACAAAATAGTGCAGCGCAGAACCAAACAACCCATGATCCTAACAGATACTCCAGGGAGTGCTTTTGATAAAGTATCAATGGACATAGTGGGACCCTTACCCGAAACTGATCAGGGAAATCTGTATATATTAACAATCCAAGACCTACTAACGAAATACTCGTTAGCGATACCTTTAAAAAGGGCAGACTCGATACAGATAGCCGACGCATTCACCAAAAACTTCATATGCAAATTCGGATCACCAAAGGCGATACTGACGGATCAAGGAAGCGCATTTAACAGCGTAATGATGAAACGAATGATGAAACAATTGCGAATCAGACACTGGACCACCACGGCTTATTACCCTCAGAGCAATGGATCCATAGAGAGATCCCATCGCGTTCTGAAGGAATATCTGAGGATCTATGTGGATAAAACCAATAATTGGGATCAATTTCTGGAGTTAGCATCGTTCTCGTACAACACTAGCGTACACCAGGGTACGAAATTTACCCCTCATGAGTTGGTGTTCGGGACCATAGCAAATGTACCGCTGGGAAAGACGCCACCTACTTGGGAAATAGAAACCTACCCTGGATACTGGGAAAATCTGAAAGGAAAAATCAAAGACCTCCAAGCTGAAGCCATGGACAACTTGGCTAAAGCAAAGGTGCGAAGCAAGGACTATTATGACCGAAAGATCAACCCTTGTAGCTTTAGAATAGGAGATAACGTCCTACTACTCAACGAAACTGGCGGAAAACTCTCCCCTAGGTTCAACGGACCGTACAAGGTGATAAGGGTCACCGAACAAAATAACGTGACCATAAAAACCGGGAATAGAGAGAAAACCGTTCACGCGAATAAATTACGGAAGGTCCGGGTGAACGCCAGCGATAGCGACGACTCCAGCGACTTGTAAACGAAAAGGAGTGGGGTTTATAGTCTCCGGGACTCTATCAACAAACAAAAAGAGGTTTAAAGTCTCTAAGACTATATATATATACAAAAAACTAAAAAGGTTTTGAGTCGCCAGGACTGTAGAAAAAAAAAAACTAAAAAGGTTTTGAGTCGCCAGGACTGTAGAAAAAAAAAAACTAAAAAGGTTTTGAGTCGCCAGGACTAGAAATAAAGAAAATAAAAGGGTTTAAAGTCCTTAAGACTGACGAGGATAGGATCACGCCCTTTAACGCACATACATCTTTCTTTTTTCGTCGAAGACGTTTGGGTTTGGGACCCCAATTGAGGCGAAAACTCTCAGGAATCGGGATGCGCGGCACCCGACTGAGAGCCTCCCTATCCAACCCGCACTCAGTCTCGACGTTGATCCGCAAAAGCTCCCGGAGACGTGCCACCTCGGCCTTAAATTCATCCCCGTGCGCTCCATTCGGACCTCGGGCACACCCATGCATATCCAAGTACGCATGAATCATCTCATGCAGAACCGTACGCACCAAATACGCGCGAGTTTGGCCTGCATGTGTTTTAGATGAGATCACAATCTCCTTAAGTCCAAATATGGTGCGACCAAAATCGCTGGTAACCCGGGTCGACCACCTTATAGAGTATCCCGGCAAATCGTCGTTAAAGGCCAGGATTTTAAATTGCCGGAACATCTCTTGGAGGTCTGGAGGATTGTCCGGCTCGAATAGAGGGTAAATCGGACTGACCCTTTTAGGATTGAAATTTGGCGGAAGCTCCAAAGGGCGGGTTAAACCCAGATTCCAGAAATAAGGAGGCGCCGTAAAGTCTTTAACCAAGGGACCAGATGAGGTAGAGGGCTCCATAACTTAGGAGAATACCTATAAAAGAGGAAGAATAGAAGAGGGGCACCAAAGATATAGGACCAAAACGAGAAATAATCACTCACCACCAAATGTTCAGATCCGGATAACCTCAGCGTGTAACTAACCTACACGGCAGGAGCAGAGGGCTCACGCAACGGACTAAGAACCACACGACTTATCACGTTAACGTCTCTCGACGGAATGCGCATAGATTGCCCAGATGATTGAAATGTTAGGGACTAACATTAAACTAAGGGGGGGGATGTTGCGTCCTGATAGGCCAGCACAATTATTTTTCCCACGAGACGACCACACTGGACCACGAGGACGGAAGCAGCCGAATCAGGGGATACGCTACCAAGAGGACACCGCCAACGGGAATGCCTATATCTCAATACCTGGAAGAGATACGGAGATACCAAGCGGACCAATGGGAAGCTAGAAACCTGCAGGATATATAATGTCCAGTTTAGAATTGGATATCATCTACCGTTTAGGAGTTATAAACAAAAGAAGTCATCCCATCTTCTGAAGATCGGGACTAAGGAACAGGTGGTGGGGGAACTATTCGAAGCCACCTCAAAACTTCAGATATTAATAATTAATTAACTAGTAAGGATAGAGAGTCGAAACTCGGTGGGGTTTATCAACGTTGTTGAAGGATTGTTTATGTTAAGTTTCATTAAATTACAACAATGTTTAAGCTCTCGCCTGTGATTGGCTCTAGTCCAAATGGTGGGGGAACTACCTCGGACCATATCGAAACTTTAGATGTTAATAAATAAATAATGAGTTAAGTTACGAAGCCGAAACTTGGAGGGGATTATCAACATTGCTGAAAGAATGTTTATGTTAAATCTCACTAAATTGTGACAATGTTTAATCTCTCGCCTGTGATTGGCTCAAATCCGGGTAGTGGGGATTACTTCAGACCATGTCAAGACTTCGAATACCAATAAATAATTAATTAACGAAGACATTAAGTCGAAACTTGGTAGGATTTGTCAGCAGGGGTGAAGGATTGTTTATGCCAAATCTCAGCCAGATACGAGCATGTAAAGATGATACCTATAACTATTTCGGATATTAATGTTTAATAAATAACTAAGGAAATAATTAGTAATTAAGAAATCCATGTAAAATAACATATGATTAAGAACTTCCTATGTAAATTAGAATAAGGAACTATGTGAAACTAAAGGATACACCGTGAGAGAGAATCCCTGCTCCCTGATTGGTGCGGCGGTGGAACGTGTGAATTCTTGAGCGGTCTCTCTCCATGGTCCGTCCTCTAGTATATAAGGCGGTGCCATATCGGTGCCAGGAAGCAGTAGTTGTAGCTGTAGAACTGTATCTCATCCTCGTTTCCATACGACTGGAACGAAATAAAAGAGTTTTTGATAGAAAGGAAAATTTCTTAAGACAGTGCGGACCACCGCAACTTTTGAACCTTTCACAGGAGAAAGTGCGGACCACCGCAAACTCCTTCTAGGCCCACATCCGGAAGGTGCGGACCACCGCAAACCGGTTGTGTTAAATCAATCTACAGGCAGTGCGGACCACCGCAACCTGGTTTTTCCAGCCCAAGGCCAGTGCGGACAACCGCAATCCTTGCGGTCTATTGGGAGGGAAATCTACTTTGACCCTGGACCCCCCGTCGATCAAACCCAGAAGACGTCGTAGGAGAGGAGGAAGGAAGAATCAATTGAGGAAACTTCAGAGACTTCACGCCACCTCCGGGATTTCACCCTTCGAATTCCATTCCTCCGAGTTGCCTTCGGAGACGCCTCCCGTGGAAGGATCTTCAACAGGACCTCCCCCAGCCCACGCTATTGAGATCAACGGGATCCCGGATTTCCCCATCATTTGGAAATTAATACCAATTGACCTACCTACCCCGGCGTACCTTCCTATTGGTCTCAGAGTCCCTCCAGCAGATGCCGCCAAGGTTCCCCAGGGTCCAACAGCTAACATGCGTCCAGGACCGTAAATATTTCGACCCAGAGTCCGGGCATTATCACTGCACTTGGTGTTACGAGCAGTCCGGGGAGATCGGAGCAATCGAGGTCTCTGGGCACTGGATCTACCAAACGGGGCTTCCTCGAGGCGATAAATGTGTGCTATGCGGCGATGAAACTGTCGATGTCCAGGCTCTCGTAAAATGCGTCTATTGTAGAATAGCTTACAGAGACTATTCAATCTATTTTTATAACCAAAATATTAATACTAGGGAAAGAATTGTACAAACATATTCCACGTATTCTGTACCTTTCAAACCTTTGTTATGAATAAATAATGTAAATTCTAAAGTTTGTTAATTCTTAAAAAATTAACTGGTGACAGCGGCCCATATAGAAATCCTGTTGTCGTACTAAGGGATCTCCGCTACCAAATCGTGGGATTTTCCCTTTAGCTACAACACTTGTGGTCAGGGAGTACTGATAAAGGTGATATGGTAACTCACTTGGGGACAGGGAGTACTTATATAGGGCTAGGGTAACTCACTTGGTGTCTGTGAGTACTTATATGGGACCAGGGTACCTCACTTGGGGACAGGGGGTACTTATTAAAGGGCTAGGGTAACTCTCTTGAGGTCAGGGAGTACTTATAAGGGACTAGGGTAACTCACTTGGGGTCTGGGAGTACATATAAAGCGGCTAGGATAACTCACTTGCGGTCAGAGAGTACATATAAAGGGGATAGGGTAACTCACTTGCGGTCAGAGATTACATATGAAGGGGCTAGGATAAATCACTTGGGGTCATGGAGTACTTATAAATGGGCTATGGTAACTCACTTGGGGCCAGGGAGTACTAATATGAAACTAGGGTAACACACTTGGGGTCAGGGAGTACATTTATGTGACTAAGGTAACACACTTGGGGTCAGGGAGTACTTATAAAGGTGCTACGGTGACTCATTTGGGGTCAAGGAGTACCTCTATGGGACTAGGGTAACTCACTTGTTTTCAGGGAATTCATATGTGAAACTAGGGTAACACACTTGGGATCAGGGAGTACTTATAAAGGGGCTAGGGTAACTCACTTGCAGTCTGAGAGTACATATAAAGGGGCTAGGATAACTCACTTGCGGTCAGAGAGTACATATAAAGTGGCTAGGATAACTCACTTGGGGTCAGGGAGTACTACTATGGGACTAGGGTAACGCACTTGCGGCCAGAGAGTACAAATAAAGGGGCTAGGATAATTCACTTGGGGTCAGGGAGTACTTATAAAGGTGATATGGTAACTCACTTGGGGTCAGGGAGTACTTATTTGGGACTAAGGTAACCCACTTGGGGCCTGGGAGTACATATAAAGCGGCTAGGATAACTCACTTGCGGTCAGAGATTACATATAAAGGGGCTAGGGTAACTCATTTGCGGTCAGAGAGTACATATAAAGGGGCTAGGATAACTCACTTGGGGTCAGGGAGTACTTATAAAGGGGCTATGGTAACTCACTTGCGGTCAGAGAGTACTTATAAAGTGGCTAGGGTAACTCACTTGGGGTCAGGGAGTACTTATAAAGAGGCTAGGATAACTCACTTGGGGTCAGGGAGTACTTATAAAGGTTATATCGTAACTCACTTGGGGTCAGGGAGTACTTATAAATGGGCTAGGATAACTCACTTGCCGTCAGAGAGTACATATAATGGGGCTAGGATAACTCACTTGCGGTCGGAGAGTACATATAAAGGGGTTAGGATAACTCACTTGGGGTCAGGGAGTACATATAGAGGGGCTAGGATAACTCACTTGGGGTGAGGTAGTACTTATAAAGGAGCTATTGTAACTCACTTGGGGCAGGGAGTACTAATATGAAACTAGGGTAACACACTTGGGGTCAGGGAGTACTTATAAAGGAGCTAGGATAACTCACTTGGGGTCAGGAAGTACATATAATGGGGCTAGGATAACTCACTTGCGGTCGAAGAGTACATATAAAGGGGCTAGGATAACTCACTTGGGGTCAGGGAGTACATATAAAGGGGCTAGGATAACTCACTTGGGGTGAGGTAGTATTTATAAAGGGGCTAGGGTAACTCACTTGGTGTCAGGGAGTACTTATAAAGGGGCTATGGTAATTCACTTGGGGTCAGGGAGTACTTCTATGGGACTAGGGTAACTACTTGGGGTCTGGGAGTACTTATATGGGACATGGGTAACTCACTTGTGGCCAGGGAGTACTTATAAAGGGGCTAAGGTAACCCAATTTGGGTGAAGGAATACTTATATTGGACTAGGGTAACTCACTTGGGTTCTGGGAGTACATATAAAGGGGCTAGGGTTACTCACTTGCGGTCAGAGAGTACATATAAAAGGCTAGAATAACTCACTTGGGGTCAGGGAGTACATATAAGGGGGCTAGGATAACTCACTCTGGTGTCAGAGAGTATTTCTATGGGACTAGGGTAACTACTTGGGGTCTGGGAGTAAATATATGGGACTAGTGTAACTCACTTGGGGTCAGGTAGTACTTATAAATGTGATATGGTAACTCACTTGGGGTCAGGGAGTACTTATAAAGGGGCTAGGGTAACTCACTTGGGGTCAGGGAGTACTTATAAAGGGGCTATGGTAATTCACTTGGGCGACAGGGAGTATTTCTATGTGACTAGGGTAACTCACTTTGGGTCAGGGAGTACTTCTATTGGACTAGGGTAACTACTTGGGGTCTGGGAGTACTTATATGGGACATGGGTTACACACTTGGAGTCAGAGAGTACATATAAAGGGGCTAGGATAACTCACTTGGGGTCTGGGATTACATATAAGGGGGCTAGGATAACTCACTCTGCGGTCAGAGAGTATTTCTATGGGACTAGGGTAACTACTTGGGGTCTGGGAGTAAATATATGGGACTAGTGTAACTCACTTGGGGTCAGGGAGTACTTATAAAGGTGATATGGTAACACACTTGTGGTCAGGGAGTACTTATAAAGGGGCTATGGTAACTCACTTGGGGTCAGGGAGTACTTATTTGGGACTAGGCTACTCACTTAGGGACAGGGAGTTCTTATATGGGACTAGGGTAACTCACTTGCGGTCAGAGAGTACATATAAAGGGGATAGGATAAATCACTTGGGGTCAGGGAGTACTTATAAAGGGGCTAGGGTAACTCACATAGGGTCAGGGAGTACATATATGGGACTAGGGTAACTCACTTGCGGTCAGAGAGTACTTATAAAGGGGCTAGGATAACTCACTTGTGGTCAGGGATTACTGATAAAGGTGATATGGTAACTCACTTGGGGTCAGGGAGTACTTATATAGGGCTAGGGTAACTCACTTGGTGTCTGTGAGTACTTATATGGGACCAGGGTACCTCACTTGGGGACAGGGGGTACTTATTAAAGGGCTAGGGTAACTCTCTTGAGGTCAGGGAGTACTTACAAGGGACTAGGGTAACTCACTTGGGGTCTGGGAGTACATATAAAGCGGCTAGGATAACTCACTTGCGGTCAGAGAGTACATATAAAGGGGATAGCGTAACTCACTTGCGGTCAGAGATTACAT
>NW_027116957.1:0-75310 GCF_024137725.1 Prorops nasuta
CCTTACCTATATAGATAATACATATATAAAGAGGAACGATCGTCATTTATATAGAAACGGTGAAATCGATTTTCCGCTCGATTAAGCTGCTCTAATTATTGAAAATACTCCGTGTCATGGAGTTTTTTCTCGTCGTATTATTCCACCGTTCCCGTAGCATCGCGCACGAGTGTGTGTATACACACACGTATATATGTATATATATGCTGTATGACGGGCGCGTATCGCAGGACTACAGCGACTACCGATGAGGTAGAAGCGATCGAGAGGTTTGAAAAATTGTCCACCGGTCGTCGAATTACTCGAAGAGGAGAGCTGGCAAATCGATAAACACACTTTGAGCCTCCGCCTGTGCCATTCTCCGCGCGTCCTGCGATGCCTTTTAGTCGCGACTGCGAGTTCTCTTTTTTTACGGCAAGACTGACAGTTGAATATCAGGTGCTTTTATACGAAACTTGGATACGCCGATACGTAAAAGAACCTCTTTGTTATCGATCTGGGAAACGGGATGAAGAATGTGGGTCAGCGTCTCGGCAGACTGCAGGTGATAATGGCAGGCAGTCCTCTACGTGTTATATATACTCTCTTTATAGCGTTTCTCCCACTCTCTCTCTCTCTCTCTCTCTATATATATATCCGAAAATAAAAAAGCCCCACACCCAAACGTCTTTAATATCACCCGACTGAAAGATAAATCATAACGAAAATGACCAGGTTCTCTATCTATTATTACCTATATACTATATACGAAGGATAATCACCAATATTCCAAAGCTATAAGCTCGACTTTGCCTAATAATGCTTTGCTGGAGCTTATACTGGCTAATTAGAAATCTTCCAGTGCAGGCTCCCGAAAGCTTGCAAAGGTTAAAGTGACTATGATATAATGCGTTTATGCTCAAAGCTGAATCTTCTCTGTACCAGCACGCCGGATCCTCTTCCTATCTCTCGTCATGAACGAATAAACAGATTTCTCTTTCTCTCTCTCTCCCTCTCCCTCTCCCCATCCCCCTCCCCCCGATAAAGAAAAATAAGCAAGCCGAAGCGCCATTTTTACGAGCAGGTAAACTCCAGATGCTCATTTCTTTTACAACTCGATAGCTGCCTGTCAAAAAATACACCATCCACCGTGCATAAATTTACGGGGAGTTGGTAAAAGTGGATGACCGAAAAAAAGTGCATTATGTACGATAAAACGCAGCTTGTCCCGTGCTTCTATTAATCATAACGTGATTTTTACCTCGCAATATCTTTTTACGGATAAACTTTAGTTTTAATATATCGCGAACTTTATGGAGAAATATCGGTTGAAGAGCGATTACGTTCACGGAGCGAAATTCCAGGCTTCGATTTATTGGGAGATGGTTGCAGCTGCATGGTTGTGCAATAGAGGATGCTTCTGACGAATTAGAATAAAATACTGAACGAAAAACAGAGCGTCGAGATTGGCATTGATGCGTGGCGTGGCGTGGCGTGGCGTAACGCGGCGCATTGCAATAGGCCAGCGAAGGTGTATGCACGATCGACGAAGGTGCATCTATCGGTCAGTCACGCTCGGTCAATTTAAAGGGATGGAAAAATAGAAAAAAAGTAAATTAGCCGAATGGAACGAGCGTTTGGTGGTTTGTACCCCGGATGCACCGCGCGTCGCTGGTCTGCCGGACGCCCGAACGACCGGACGACGATGTTGCGCCGCGTCACGTGTTTCCAAACGCTCGGTGCTTGCGGTTCCTCGACATTCTCTCTACCTACTATACTCTCACCCCTCTTATAATATACACTATACTATAGTACACTATATATTCGGCAACTGATAGCATCCGAACACTTGTGCCGCTGCACAATACAATCGAATCGCCACATGTTCCCTATCGCGTTCTACGAAAAATCACTTCCCCCAGCAAATTATCGCGAGCGAGCACGCGCGAGCGTCACATCCATCTGCCAATATTATTAATACAATTTTCCCAGCTTATTATATTACATTAATAAAGCTGTATAAAGTCGTCGAGCTATAGCTATTATCTCTTAATATCAGCTGCTACCGCATGCCGACACCGATGGTCAAATTCATCACGCATCGCGATCCACGACGTATTAACACAATAAAGACTGACATATAAATAGAACAGCGATGTTTTCTGCTGCACAAGTTTTTGTCGCCGCGTCGCGCCGCTCCGCGCCGCGATTTTCATTCTCCGTCGAATCTATGCAGATATACAATTCAGCCCCCGGCGAATTATTTTACGGCAAAGGAATATAAATTTCGACGTGTCGCAATGAAGCCAGAATTTTTTGTTTCCCGCTATTTTAAACACGATTGAAATAACGAACGCGAGTCGAGTCGGCTAATAATTAATGCGCGGCTAATTAAAAAATATCATTTCCTCTTTTCACCAAAGGGTGCATAAGTTTTCGGTATTATGAGTGAATTTGCTAATTTATCAATACTAGCTACATTACATTACCGCACGCGCCAATTTTATATATAGGATAATTAAAGATTCGGGCTAATTGGGAGTGTCAAACGAATGACAGATTTTTTCGTAGCCGCGGCAGCAGCTCGATGCCTATATATATATAGCTATGTTGCCCGCAAGATTTGGCAATCGTTACATCGTCCACGAAATCAGACATTTTTAAGAGGATACAAACACCAAAGCCTTCTCTCCTTTCATCCCCAAGTTTATTCCGAGTACTGTGGAAAACTTGAGATCGTAAAAGTTGGTCGGATTATACGAGCGAGCACGCTCAGCGCCAACTTCGATTCGCGTAATCGTGAGAGACGCAACTTCCCACTATTATACACCAAAGTCCTTTTTCCTTATGTCAAATAAAACTCGCTATACTCCCTTTTAATTTCTTCACAATTTTACAACCACCACCAAAGGAGTTTTACGTATATAAGAGAAACTCTTTTAACAATGTTTGCAGACAAAATCGCCTCCCCCCCCCCTCCTCATCCCTCGGTAAATGATTTTCAAATAAAAATAGAAATTATTTATACTTATACGAAATGTGGGAACGATACTTCGGTGCTACATCGTTCTATTGTAAAAAAGAATTAATTAACATTATATTCAATCTGTACTTGTACAATATACAACATCCACTCTACTAATTATATAGAAAGAAGTAGTCAACTACATGGGGTGGCAATTAACGTATAGTATATCCTCCTCTCTCTCTCTCTCTAGTTTTACCGTGTACAGTAAGCATAAAGTTTCAATTAATCTATGTAGGATATCTACTATATGTATAAATATATACATTATTTCAAACCCTTGATATTGTCAATCGTATTAAAAATTATAGATAAAAGCTTCATCCGTATTTCTATCACTTTTATCTAGCATCGTTAACCTTAGAACACCCACACACATACAAGATACACATACTATTATTACCTGTTTCTATATTTATTCAAGCGACCAAGGAGAGCTTCGTGAAAAAATATTGGTTGACACAACTCATCGTATAAATTACACAGGAATCAATGATTTTCTTGATGCTTCTTGCACTCTCGAGAAGGCTTATAATACGTTCGCTGCCAGCGAAAAGCAACGATCTAAGAATTCGCGAGACTCAATTCTTGAAAATGAAATAGAAATTTTCGAAAGATAAAGAAAGTGCTGTAATGTATCGATGTTTGGTACACAGAAATGTAACACTGGCAAATTCGAGCGGTGAATGATGATTGGGAATTAACAAGTTGGATTTGCGAAGAAGATCGGAGGAGGAATAAGAGAGTTAGGTTCGAATTAATCTGGATGCGGTAAAACTGGAAAGAAAGAGAAATTGTTGTGCGCGCTGCATAGAGATGGATGCATTATCACTTGAGGTCTCTGATGTAGGGATATGTATACATATATGTGTATATATATATATATATATATGTAGTCAATAGAATATACATATGAATGAATTTTTAGATTTTATTATACGTTAGGGGTTATAGAGGCGACCTCGCTGTAGCGTGAAGAGAATATCGCTGATTCATCGATACCGTAAATACAAGTTTAATTAATTCACCGCTCGGTTAACTCGGCTGACAGGCAAACGGAAAGGAAGTACAGGGATTACGGTGTAAGGGATGCTTTAACCTCGCGGGGGCGGTAATATACTTGCTCCTTCTCTCGCTGTATGAATGAGCTGGATCCAACTTGCAATTTGCCAGATACAGTCTGGTCAGCAAAACTTACCAATAATATCTCGGTAAACGTATTTTCTTGGTATCAACGCGCGAGAGATTTCAGTCTTCTCGCCGTGATTATACTATGATCACCATACTTGCAAGTTGCCCGTTCAACGATTAACAAATTATACATGTATATATACATATATATTTGCCAAATGTTTGTTTCCTCCAGCCTGAAAAAGTGAAAAGAGTTCCGATTGAACCGAGCGCGAGCTATAGCACCACGGCTGCACACACCAAAATTGACCACGATCATTATTACTAGTCAGCAAAAATTATGGCGAAAATTAAAGTCAAATATTGGCCGTTCCTGCATATTCCTAGAGCGCGTATAGCCAGTGATTGATCTTGAATATGCCAACCAGCAAATTGGTAAGCAAGACCCCCTAAATCAATGGAATCGCGAGGGTCTAAAATTGAAAAATTAAAAAAACAAGCTATTGGAATATCGCTCTGAGCTGTGAAAACTAGAATTGGATATAGGTTGCACACAGAGAGTCGATTAAGACATGCATCGATCGATCGAATCCCTCGGAGTTGAGTTCTTGATGAAACGCGTTTGCTTTTCGATGGATATTGTAAAAAATACTCAAGCGGGATAATTCGGCTAATAATATGCCTCGAAATTGGCGTGAGTTCTGGCAGTGGAGTAAGTGGAGAGATCGCGAGGCCGAATCTTTAATAAGGCTCGAGCCAACTCGAGCAAACTCCGAATGAACTTCAGCCAACTATTCTAGATCCGTTTGCCGTTGGGAGGATCGTCATTATTTCCACGGATAAACGGTTTGCCGTAGAATTAAAGTGGTTCGTGGGTTTTGTCGTTTATACACCAAAGGCTTCGATATCCTTTCGTATTATAGTATATCCTATATATATATAACCATTCCTCCTCTCTTATTTATCATCCAATGCTCTTAAAGCTATCCAATTCAGGGTAAACGGACATAGCTCAACTCAATCAAGGATTTAATTGATAAGGACGACGATAACCATAAACGTAGGCTACGATAAGGCTCATAATTCCAGAATCCACTCTGGCCATTTGGCCCGTGAAAGTCTATTCAATCAAGAATCTATATACTATATGTATATATATATATATATATATATATATAGGATAAAGAAAACCCATATAGATAGGGCGAGACTTATTATTACGTTCTTGCTGTGTAGTTAAATGTATAAGTTTTCTTGTTATTTATTAATTTAATATCCTTGCTGTCTCGGCTCTTCGATCTCGCTCAAAAAGCGACCATAAAGTTATTCAATCAAATTTCTGCTTGATTGTGGCCTTTTAAAGAATTTAGAGGAGTTTCTGGCTGACGTGGAATAAATTTTGATCAGGTTAGCAAATGGACAGGCGGATCTTTGCAGATTTCGCGTGTACCACTGAACCAAACGCCGTAAATCTTCTCGCGTAGGCAATCCTGGCAAATTGGAAAAGCTGTCCACGGTTCCAAAGATATATATATATATATATATAGAGAGAGAGAGAGAGAGAGAGAGAGAGAGACACACACATGTGCAATCGCGTAGGTAGGTCGATGCATATTTTAATGACAAACTGAAAGTCAGGATTCGCCGCAACACGACAAGTAGAATCTTCCAAATTCATTTAGAGATTTTACTTTGTAAAATATATAGGGATCCATTGAAATGCTGAGAAGGAAAGAAAGGGAGGGAGGTAGGAAAAAGTTGCAGAGAGGTAGTAAGATAAACATATATGTATATATATACAAGAATAACGAGGGTAACGAGTAAATCAAACACACAAGTTTGTAGAAACGTTTCGGCCAAAATCTGCGTGAATCGTTAATCGCGCAGAAGTAATCCTGACGTTACGCTAGAAGGGTTTTGTGCATGAATATTGTAGTTGGTAATCGATAGAGCGGGACAAACGGTATTCAGCGAGCATCTTTAATGCCTAATGTTGCCATTGTCCTCCAGTGAGGAATTCAGTCTGGCTTTACCCAATTCGAAATGCGCAAGGCTTGCTTGTTGCATATCCGAAACACAACTCGGGCTATCCTATTAATTCCTTATCCGCGGCAGCCTTACCGCTCCAGAACTTTCCATCGTATTGGCGTTAAGGGAAGATAAACTCAGCCAATGTTGATCGATAAGGTGCCGATCGAGACATTGGTCGAAATTTTCGAATCGTTCGAGTAGGATGAGAATTATAGTCGAGTCAGTGACTCCATCAGAGTCTGTCAATTTGATATAATAGCGATGAGAGAAAATTAAATAGCAATGGGGAATGAGGAAGAGAAGAGCTATAGGGAAAAGGAGCAAGGTCTCCTCGAAGCCTCCAAACTATGGAAAGGGGAGAGAGATTATCCGTAGGAGAACGTGCGACTAAACGAAGGGAATGTAAATCATAAAAAGTTACGAGCTTTTAAATCTCCTGCAAGCTGCTGCACGTTCGCTTTAATTACCTTACATCTCTCATCTCTCTTTTCTTATCCCCCTTTTGCCAGCAGCCTCTAGTTACTCCCCTTTTCTTTTCCCTGCCATTTTGCATGTTGCCCCACTCCCGCCTCCGTATATATACATATACGTGGCGTTCCTCACGATCTCGCTCGCGAATAGATCACCTTCGGGGTCGAGGCTCACCTCTTGGGGATAATTAGCAGCGTTGGACGGTCGTTCGCACTCTGATACGTATTCCTATACAGTGTACGAGAGTGCACGTTGATTCTCTTGCACGAGAAACCTGAAAGCCCGCGGATGTTGTTGAACGAGCAACGCGCATGCACAGAGGCCGTGAAGAAATAAAGATAAAGAAAAGTCATAGAGGTACGCTATTAGGTATATTTGCTGCATGCTTGGGGGATTTAAGCTGCGAAATGTGTTAGCCCAGCCAGCTACGTATATACACATATAGCCGGTGGCCGCACCGGCCGCGGCATGGCCCGGCCCCGGCCCCGGCCCGGCCCGGTCGGTGCAAAAGATATGCAATCTTAACAGGAAGGACGACCGCTCCAGAGGATTGCTTTCCAAGTGATTGCGAGATAAGTGGGTGGGTAGGCTCTTCTCTTGATGCCTGTCTGCCCTGCGGCGAGCTCGTTTTTTAACAATCCCCCTCCCCCTCTACCCCCTCTCCGCAGCACGCTCCACGTCTAATTTTGAGCCTGGCTCGCCTAATGGATTTCCACCTTCCAACTTGCTGCCGGCCGACGCACGAAATATTTTCCAGCCACGATATATATCTAATCTCGTATAGTATCCCTGCAAAGAGATAAGAGCCTAGCTTCGTTAGCATCAACACTTATTTGCCAAATGGACTTTGGCGATAGTTGGCAAAATTATTCAGGCATTTTCGCGCAGCCATTCGTTTAAGACTATTCCCATAAATATCAAAGGGCACGATGTTATTGCTATCGGCGAAATACGCAATTTCCTACGAGCCACAGTGATAATATATAAATAATCACTGTGGATTCTCGATGAAGCTTGAATTTATTTTTCTCCACGTTATTTCTCTAGCCGGGAAAAGAATAACCGGATATGCTGGCGGGATCCGATTATAAAGTTTTCAAAGTAAATGTTGTTAAGTATTTAACCGATATTATAAGTACTCTGGGAATATTCCAATGACACTGGCGCGTACGTAATGGGGTTAATTAACGATGTTTGGCGAAGCTGCATGCATGCAGTTGGAGCACACCGGCGCGACGCGGTGCGGCGTCCACTAAATTCTCCTTCATCCCCTCCACTACATCTTTGACTCCTGTGATCCTCTAGGGATGAGAAGCCACCCTTGTTTATGTTACGAGGCATGTTTCGCAGGGTGTACCCTATCTCGGTGTCTCCAATCGAATGTCTTCGATATTTCATGATGTTAGTCGATTACTTGGTAACTTTGACCAAACTGCTTCCTCTCCTGCACTTGCAGGACGCGGGACGCACCTTTGCTTCCAGTTTACCCATATTTACCCTAATCGATCTCACCATTTCGAATTCAGTCTCATATTTTTTATACTACGGTCTAAACAGAGACGACGGAGAAAATTCAGCTTAGCGCTCTACTACTCTATAGAGAGAGATTTTCTCGGTAGAAAATAAATACAAACAGGCTAATTTCACAGGAATGAGAAACTCTCGTTTTCTCTTACTTTTATTTTCTTTCTTTTTACCCCTTTTCTTCTTTTCTCCTCACTCCTGTACAGGAGTGAATTGTTTTTGTCAAGAATTGGTCTAGGGGCTTATAAGCAGATTGTCTACGGGTTCCAGGAGCAGGGGAGCGTGTGAGACGTAGACACGTAATATACGTCTGTATATATATATATACATATATATAAAGGGTTGCGATAGGGAGTAGCAGAGAACGTCGAGAGAAGGATTGGACATGCGTCATGGGAGGACAGGCGGAACAAATGGAATCTGAACCAGCAATCCTCCGACGCAAACTGCTTATGTTATCGGGCTGTAATGTTGCCTTCTCATAAACAATTCCAAGAGCAATCCCTAAATAAGAAGAATATTCGGATCGTTCGTACAGGTATATAAAGGAGAATAATCCTTTGAAGGATTGAATTCGTAGGACTCGAGTGGCGAAGCGTCCATTGGTTCAAAGTAAATTCATTAACTGGAATAGAAATTGCGCAGCGTACGTGTCATTTTTCGTAGAAATAATAAGTACATATAATTTGGTTGAGAAACGAGGTCGAAAGAACGGAAATTCGCGGATACGTTCTCAAAGCGTAATAACACCTTTGCTTCAGCAGGATTCAGAATCCAGAATCCTTCTCTCCCTGTCAGGCTTTGCCCTGTAGAAGATGAGGTTCGTGGCTTCGGTTCGCTCGCGTAGCCTCCGAGCCTAGCGGCGCGGCGCGGCGCGGTGGACGGGCCCGTACATTATTCAAGCCCTCCCTGCACTGTCCCTGAATACATACTACTATATATATATGTATATGTATATGGAAGATCGACCCAATTCCCCATCCTCCAGCGGCGACGGCGAGAGAGCTCGCTCTCTCAGGCGCGCACGACCTCATAGGCACGATGCGGACTCTCAGGGGAAAAAGAGGATTGGGGGGGTGGCTGGGTTAATAAAAGCTGCCGATTCATTGAGAAAGGTCAGCCATTCTCGGGAGCCTGTACCGTCGTGAGGCGCCGCGTTGTACCGTGCCGTGCCGTGCGGTGCAACCAGTCGACAAAAGTGCACGAAGCCAATGCAATTCAAATAACCGCGGCACAATTAAAATTTGAATATTTATCAGCTCTCAATGGCTGTGAAACCGCCCTTAAATATTCTCCAACAAAAGAGCTATGCGAAAACACGTCACATCTCTTTAGATTTATGCTAAACAGCTTTACTATCAAGCTCTTGTCTACGTTGGGGGTAACTATGCATATTTGATTCCGCCGCATTTCGATTTTCACTTGAATCGCAATAACGAGCCGACGACGAGGCGACGTTCCGCCGTTCCATCCTATGATATATATGTATATAGCACACCCTCTTCATCATTATACTCAACTTATCTAATTCATATAGGCGCACCACGCGCGAACAACCCCCTTTTCGATTTCCTACCAAAATCTATAAACACGATCCTCCCAAGCAACGTGCAGTTGGCTCTCGCACGGAAGGTCTTTTTAGATCAAAAGCCAGCCGGCCGACTAATTTTATCTCTCCTTTGAGTTTCGCTTTACGAAGAATAAACTGATGATTTTTCTTTAATTAGAACGATGGAAATATAATATTTTGTAAAGCAGATGGTATGAAAGCTCGTCGGTGAAGTAGCCGAGTGAGTTTTTAAATTAATTCAGAAGTGGAGAGTGCAATATTAAATTAGGAGATGAGTGTAACGTTACGAACTGGAGATTGGTCGGCGGTGGATTCTGCCCTATACATATATCGTAGAGCTATAAGTATTAAGTATCCTGCTGGCGTTCACCCTTTTCAGCGGTTCGTTCCTCGATCGTTCTCGACCTATTAGAGGTTTAAAGCGCGGGAAGGCGAGGGGGAGGGGGAGGGGGCGCTTGGCAGACGAACAATGGCAAGAGAGGGAGAGAGGGATGGGATACGATCCTCGAGGGTACCGAGAGGGGGAGACCGGTTGAAATAGAAAAATATGTAACTTGTTGACACGGACGATCCCGCGGGACCCGAATGCGATTATGCAGTCAAATGAGATTGTGGCATATGCATGAGGCCGGCCCGGGACCCCCGACCCTCCGAAGCTGGCGCCGCGCCGCTCGCGTCTTGCCTCCATTTTCTCGACTCTCTCTCACCTCGGCTCACCTTCGACCCTTTTCCGCATATACGCCAGGACGTGTCTGCCTTTGCCGGCTCTCAACGACACACCGAGGTGTCGTTATGACAGTGATCTAAGCTCGCCAGCTACCCGACCCGCCTTCGCCCCCGCCGCTACGCAATCCCTCGCTCAAGTTCTAATGTAAGTTTCAACCCCTCCAACCATCCCTTTTTCTTTCTGACACTTCGTTACTGCCTGACGTATCACGCCGAATCCCAAAGAATTTCAAATACCTCGCTATACGAGCTGCCTATATATAACCATGTGGCTCGAAACTCTCTTCTCTTGGATCATATAGCTATAACTTCAATTATGCCCCGCGATCACGCCCAATGAACATCTTATTTCCATTTTTACCAACTTTCTAATTTCATCGGTTGGGTAATCAGAAAAATGTTTGTCGTCTTATTATTTTATATTATATTATAAAACCTGTTCAATGACTCATCCTTATAGTTGTAGTATAATTAAGAAGAGGCCCGGGATGGTGGGAATTTGCCGAGAAGGAAGTACACTCCGAGGGATGATGTATATATATATACTGTAGAGGAGTGCACTGTGTGCAGGTAGAGATGGTGGTCCATGCTGCTCCCTGCACGCACAGTTTAGTCGATCCCCTTGATGTTTTCTGCTGGACGTTCGAGGGGAGAGAGGAGAAGCACCCGTCTATCTCGCTCACATTTCGAGACGGTTCGTACGTCGGACACTCGGCAGTCGGCACGAAGGTAATTTCTCGCTGAAATCAGCGAATCCTATTGGTCGACTGGTATTCCTCCGTTATAAAAGCAAAGGGTAAACCATGATTTATAAGACGTGGCATGCCTGGTGTGTCGGGCGAGACTACGGTATAAATCGAGAGAGCGGGCAAAATCTCTATGAGGAATACTGCACGTAAGCATTGAGATAAAGGAGAAAATATGGAGAAAAGAAACTGTGTGGAGAAAGGGGATGATGCCGTACGTGGCAGAGTGACACGGCCACGTAGCGCCGCCCTCGCGACGCGACGCGACGGCGACATTTGGAAAAATCATGCAGCAGGGGAAATGGAGAAAGACTTGAGAAAAGGAATATGTATAGCAGTGAAAATGCAGCTTTCTTAATAATTGACTAATATCTCGAGTGAGAGAGAGAGAGAGAGAGAGAGAGAGAGAGAGAGAAATTGACAAGTTGCTGTCTGTAGAGAGGGAATGCTCTAGCTGTTATAGAGACATGCAAATAAAAAAGGAATGATCGGAAAGCTACGAATGTTTTTTATTCGAGAAAAGAAGCTGATTTTCGAAGCGCTATGCGAAGAGTCTTCTGTCTTGTGCTGGAATTATTGTGTACTCTACAGGTTTCATTATTCTCGTTGGCACATCATTATTACAGCTATATAGAAGTATATCGCGTACGTATAATAATGCCGCGTGCGCGCGCGTACAACGCTGCTTTATTATTTTATATTTATATACCATCAACTCCTTGGTAAATTGGTAATTCAGCAAGTTACGGGCACGCCGCTTATAACCTTTACCCAGTTTCGTAATTCGCCGCTCAAGTTTCTTCAGAGCTCCTCAGGAGACAATCCTTTGAACGGGATCGCTAAAAATAATTGCCTCCGCTCTACGATTGTGTCCCAAGAGCTCTCTTGTATTTTAAATACACTTATATCCTGATAAAGCTTTCAACTATACTTTTCTCTACTACGCATGCATTGCATACCTATGTAATATACAATGCATTGTTGATATTCTTGAACACATCGCTCATAATACACACGCATATAGAGTCTGAGATTTTTTCTGCCAGTGGAACAATGTCGGATTTAGCCAGTGGGCTGAATTAGCGTCACTTCCGTGGGGAAATCGGGGAATCGGAATCTCGGCTTTGGTGCCTTTGTCCGCAGTAATGCTGGCAATTTTAGGAATCTGGCCCCCGTTTAGTTCGGGCAGCCACAAACTTAGCGGGATTTGAAGCGTCCGCCGTCCGTATTATCTAACCGAGCGAGTCCAAAGACTACGTGAGCCAAGCCACGCGATTCCTCTGCCGGCGACTTCTTGCTCTTACGGATTCACCCCCCCCCCCTCCACCCTCCCCTCGAGGCTTCCATTGCCAAGGACTATTTCAACCCCGTTGAGTGTCCATTGCCAGAACTGCCTTGCGAGGATTCGTGTTCGACCAATCGTCCCTTCAAATTTTACCGACCAATCCAGTTCGAATCCTTCGCAACAATTCCTCGGCAAATATCTATCCAGCTACTGCTTTAAAAATTACATTTTAGCCGTCTCCAAGATTTCGTCGCGAATTTCAAGATTCTTATGTAAAAGCCATTTGTACCGTCATACAATATAGGTACATATACATATAGCTTGAAGAAATCTCACGCGAGATTAATCTAGGTAGTGCTCTGAAAGGAGACTCTTTTTCTCACTTCTCACGATTAGAGCCATTTTGGGTAACAGTAAGCAGAAGCTGAATCTCTGGTTTGAGAGGGGAGCATTTATCTATATGTATTTATATGTCACACTCTCCCTCTCTTTCTCTCTCTCTCTCTCTATCTGTCATAGAATGCCTTTATTGAAACCAAGTGGTATATATAACTACGTCGTGTTTTTTCCATGAAATACGACGTAAACATTCGAGAATTGACGGCTCAATTAGTAAAATTTTGTTGCTGGGAAAAGTTTGCTGTAGTTATTAATTAATACAAGTTAACCAATATCGGAAATTGCTTACATGTATACCTTTTATACCTATATAGTTATTCTAATATACATATATTTGCACTTTAAAAACACTCTAAATTTTAAAACCCACTTAAATACATCGATTACTTGAAATTGCTACCTGTTGGGGTAGAGCTGCGTGGACAAGTGTAATTTTTATTCATAGTATATTCAGTACTTTCATCTTTTTGATACTTCATGTAATATAAGTATAATATTAGATTATTCGTTACAGTCCTAAAGATACTGTAAAATTATAAGAAAATCGACAAAGATATCCGAGTGTCCAATATGCAAATGGGAAAAACTGAAAAGATCAAATGGGTACATAGCTGCTATACAGTCAGCAATTAATAATCATTGGTTTTTAAATTCATTACTGCATTGACCATAGAAAAATGAACGTTTGTGTGTTTTTGAATACGTACCACTTTACCTCCCAAAGGAGCTACCACGTTAGCTCATATAACCTACAATATGTATGGAACAAGATTAGACAATCTAGAAAAAAATTGCAGTGGTCACTGCATGTATATATATAACTGCGGATGAGTAAATAACGCCGTCACCGATTTCAACGATGGAGCAAAAGTGTTTAGACAGGTGCGCGTGCATAACGTTTTAATATTGTTTCTGAAAGAAAAATTCTGTCCTTGGAACGCCGGAGTCTGCTGGAGATTGCGCGAGGCGCTTTTAGCAATGAGAGAGTGGGCAAGAGCCTCGAACCGTCCAGAGGCTGCGCGCACCACCGCTTCTTCACCGTGGCAATCACCAGCAATAGGCTTCTCGTAAATGCAAATTTAACAAAAAGAAGGAAGATGCAGGGTTGTTTCTGGATGTCGAGTACTCGAAAAGAATAATAGCAATAGCGGTGAAATATCCCGTAGTCGCGTTTCGGCCTGTAGTAAATTTACGTTCGGCGTACATGTGTTATTACATCCACCGCACGATTGTATATATACAGTCGCGGATATAGACTGCGCGCGACAAAATTTACGATGAATTGTATTGTTTTCACTGGAACTTTTTTGTCTTTCTCCCACAATCCCCCTGTAAACCTTCCGCAATATATATCCTCCTCTCGTTAAATTCCAACAAAACTTTCTAATCATAACTTAATCGTCGTCGCTTGTGTTTCTTGAATCAACGAATAATTAATAATCTTTTAAATTAACTGGCTGCTCCGTCTAGCTGATTGAATTCAGACTGCTCTATAGTTAATTATTTCCGATCTGATTATCTAACGAATCGCTCTACTTTCAATGTCCATTAACTATGTATTCCAGCAGGGAAATAATTTCGCGTTTTTATGTATATTTTACATAAAAGTAACTTTTGCTACATGTGCGGTCTCTCTCTCTCTCTCTCTCTCTCTCTGCTTTCCATTTTAATTATTTATTTGTCTTTTATTGGGTGAAATATATATGGATTTAGTGTCGATTCGGCGAATAAAATAAATCCAGGCGGAATATAATGAAAATAATGATTATACGCGTATATACATATGTGTATATATATGTAGCATGTAGACTAGCGTGAATAAAATGGTAATGGGACGGAGATGAAGCAACAATGCATACAGGGACTGCATGGTTATCGTTTTTCGTCGTTACGGAGGGTAGGTGAATTGAATCTCAAAACTGTCTATAAATTAGCTGGCTGAAGTATAATATATGAATGTTCGTAAAGTAATAAAAGAGTGACGTTCGCGTGTTAGGTTAGCGTGAGCGCGTCGGATGATTTCAGCACGAGAATCGATTACTGATTTATCGGCGAGACAGCCAGTTTGTCCTGACTCCTGCCAGAGCCCTCTCCTTCTCCTATTTTTCTCAGCCACGCGCGCGCAGCAAACTGTGTCCCACAACGGCCGACACAGCTCCAAGATTTCACAAACACCTACCTCCTTCGAGTGCGTCTCGTCTACTCCTTAATACGAACCTACCACCGAGGTGTGCGAGCAGTGCTTATTTTATTATACTCGGAAATAAAATGGAGAAAAAAAAAAGATGAACAGAGCCGTCCAATGTTCTTTTTCTTGTCGTCATTTCGAGTGAGCTGTTATACACGCACGTGTGGAAAATGTTAAATTTATTAACGATATGCTTATATTTTTTGCAGAAATATCAGTGACTATCGTAATTGTATACATGCACATATATAGAGGTCTAAAAGATTGAGTGATTCGACGAGTGAAATGATTTCTAGCCATGTAACGATAATTGTGGCTATTCACCGTTACGTGCGCTAGTCTGGTAATAATTCGACAATGTAAACCAGGCCACGGTGCCAGCATGGTTCTGCCTCTCCGCGAGTACAAGTTTGATTCTACTCAGCCAGCTATATGATCGCCAATGAAATTTAAAGCCAGCTACTGCGATTAGTGCTATTACCGATGAAAAGAAAAAAGAAGAAAGAAAAAGAAAGCAAAGTTATTCCATTCGAACAGTTGGAAGTGCCATAAAATCATTATTGCACGTAGCAACTCTACATGCACTTGGTGGGTCTGAATGAAGAATTACGTAGGTACATCGAAAGTGTGAAATGAATAAGAAAGAGGGAGGTGAAAATATGAGAAAGTTGAGAGGGAGATCGAGGTGGAAAAAAAATTATAAGAATATAAAAATTCATTAGAGAAGTGGAGGGGGAAGAGTAGAGGAAAAATATTTCTTGGTATATAAAGCAGAGGTAATAATTTGCAAAATCTCGTTAAGGGGCATAGAGCGAGGGTTGGAAGGAATCGTTTAATATTCCGGAAGGCTTAGAAAGGTGGGGCGCGGTGGGTGTTAAAAATTTGAGCATAGCCCGGCTTCGAGGTCTTTACGAGGCGCGTTTAGAATAGCCCGGCCATAAAAGGCTACAGATTCCCTGGCCGAGGGTCAATAGTTGATCCGGCAGTGGTGCCAGGTTGGTGGAGTTGGGTTACACTCCAGGCGGTGAAAGTCTCGTCCATGGGCGGTGATTAACGCGGTTAATTTGTTGCAATTTGACCCGGCTACCGGCACCCTCGAACCTCCTACCCCTTTTCCTGCCTTCTAGCCGGTCCGGTTCGTAAATAATTTACGAGTTGTAATTGTGATTCTGCTGCTGCACGCTGGCTATGGCTGGCTGGCTGGCTGGCTGGTTGGTTGGTTGGCTCGCCTGGACGTTAACCGAGAAAGACCGTGGATGGATAAGTGACTCGATTCGTATCGACGCGACGTTCCGAATTTTACTGATCAATCCGTCGCAAAGCAGCTAGTATCCTCGGCACCCTCGGCGGCCTCAGCTCGGCCCCTCCGGGTCGCGCGGGCGACTCTGCCGATCGAATGCCGCAGTCCACCATACACTTCCGCTTGACAGATTTTCCCGATGAAGCTCATCATATGTAGAATGATGGTGAACGCATGAATTATATAGGATAGAAATTTATCCGCACAATATCATTAATAATATAGGCCGGTACTTCCCAATCGAGCGGGCCCCAAGCAACAACTTGTTTCCTCAGTTTTGCTAAAGTCACCTGTAACCTAGCTCTAATATTTCGTTGGAATTTAACGCGCGCGGTAGCTTACGAATCTCATTCGAAAGGATTACCGAACGCTTTGTGCGAGCTTTCCCAAACAAAAGGTTTTCCATTTTCTCGCGTGCACGATGCAGGCTGCCGAATAAATATCGTTACACGATAATTAACGCGCGATACTAGTCATGGGCCGGGGTAATCCTGAAATCAATAAGCCACTGGCTCTGCGAGAGCTTGCCTCGCTTCTTTTTCTGCAATTCCAAAGAACGGAGAATATATATACATACATAGCCAAGTGTTTTCTCCACTATTTCTCCAATACCAACGGTATTACATATATGCTATTTAATGGGAATTAAATTCTACAAATGGTATAGCAATATAGGACTTTGAGCTCATTGGCAGATTGGTAAATGATTTACAAGTTGTAATCACATGATTCGCCGTTCCATTTTCCCTCTGTATTTTCATGTCCTATAACGGTGAAATGCCAGGCGGAATAAACGATCAATTGGAATTATCAGGTAAATCCTATCGATTTCCTAGAGCTAGATACGACAATTAAAAATCATTGTAAAGCATTCCCTCAACTCCACATGCACACATAACGAATAGCGTCTCCCTAAAATGCCTGATCCATTAATCAATGGCAAGTCTTTCTTTCTTTCTCTCTCTATACGCTTTGTACTAAGCTGTTAACTATAACTGTATAAAATTTGCCGATTCTCTTTAAGCCAAAATCCTAGTACTTGTTCGAGTAATGTTCGTAATAACTCGTGCTTTACTTGAACGACCTGTAAAAAGAATCTCAGCACCCATAACTAAAGTTACAGCGGTCTGGCTCTTATACGGAAACCATTCTCAAAGTCAAAGTTGCCACGATGACGAAACTCCTGTTGTATGGGAACAAACTTTTCCCCATGGGCCGGGTTTTATCTTTTCGAGATTTTCCACTTTTTATTGTAATAACCTAGACTTTTGAGGATCGCAGCTGGATATAGTGACTAAAAGCGTGAGAATATAGCGATATAGACACGAGTTTTAGCAGCAACTTCTTCAACCAAGCATATTGAAATTTACAGAGAATAGCAAAGATTGCTTATCATTCATAAGAGTGATGACCCATATCGTGTGTGTGTGTGTGTGTTCTTTTAATTTCTGCCTACTTTTGCATACCACTTTTCACACGTTTCTTTTTATTCGCCTGTATATATATATATCCCTTGACTATAGTTTTCTTTTTTTACCACAGCTCAGAATTTGGTTAATGTCATTGCTACTCTCTCTCTCTCTCTCTCTCTCTCTCTCTCTCTCTCTCTCTCTCTCTCTCTCTCTCTGGAGCTAACCTTTACCGCCTCGACTATAGACCGATTATTAATTACCATTGTATAATAATCTATATATATTTAAAACTTTTCTTATATAGATTAATTATTATTGAAATGTATATTTTATTTAGCTGTTTGACATTATCAGAGAACAATTATTGCGAATTGTCCTTTAAAGGTGAGACTATTCATGAACCTGTAATTGCAGGACATTAATCTCCGCGCGTTCCAATTTCACCGGATGGAACGACTGGATAAAGACGAGAGATAAAGTCGAGGTGGTTTCCCTCGGGAATTTCCCTACGAGTAGTCCTGCAGAGCGAGGTAACGGTACACGACGATATATATAGATACACAACGGGGATGGAAAATTTGCGTGGGGCTAGCGAAGAAACGGAAACAGTCTCGCGCGCCGCGTAAAACAAAGAGCGAACTAAAAGCGGAAACTACACTAACGAGAATAACTGTTTTTAGCATTTGACGCATCCTTTTATACGTAAAATTAAAATAATGCTAATTCGCGCACGCTTACCGAGTAGAGCAAAAATTTATGGAGAATAAAAATGATGATTTCCTGGCTGAAAAGTGCCGTTTAGAAGGGCTAGCTGCTTTTATTTGTAAAATTCTCTTATAGCGGTGATGGAACGCGCGACGATGAAAAAACCTACCTGCTATATCAATTTTTCCTCCGCTAATCTTTCTCATCGGTCGCGATTAAATCTATAATATTTCCCATGCGTCATATATGTATATATGCGAAATTTTTTCAGCAATAAGGAATGATCCTTTCGGTCGGCAGTCTCCACCTCGATCCAGTCGAGATCATCCCTAACACGTGTAACTGCCGTCGAGTCTTCCTGCGTGTGCTCAAGATACGATCCGCACGAAGAAGAGCCGCACTCTCGCTCTCTTAATACCTTTAATCCGGCTTATATAGGAGAATACGACTAATACGAGGCGTTATCGCCAATCCCGCCTGGCATTACTTACACGCTTATACGCCGACTGCCAATCCTGCCACGCGCAACTATCGCTAATTACCCCCGGTGAATTAATTTACTCGAAATATATTCAAACAAAACGACCAGTGAAATCTGCTACGTTAATTAGTCGTTATAACGAGTAAACAAATTAGGCCAACGTTAAACGGTAGAGGCAACAGGGAGATCGATTATTAATATTATTTTTCCCTATATATATATATATATATATAAATATTTTTGCAAATGAAAAATAATGGACGATAAACAATCTTGTACATGTGCAGGGAGACGGTTCTCATATAATTTCTAGAAAAACCTCTAATCTCGAAAGGATCGCACGATGTATTATTGGGGCATGGATCCTCCAAAGAGACACGTTTATTATATATATATATATATATACGGGCTGACAATGGAAAAAACAAAAAAACAAGGGAGAGAAAAAGAGAGAGGAAAGAAAAAAGACTATTAATGAGTTTAGGCGGAGTAAGATAAATTGTAGGTACTAGCTACTATTAACAAATGGAAAGGATTTATCGGAGGGTGAGAGAAAGAGGCAGGATGATAGTTGGTAAAAAGCGAATGGCAGTTAAATGCTTGCAAAGCACTCGAGCCAGATCGTTACTCACCACGGGGCAAATACTTGGATCTCGCCGTGCCAAAGAAGCGTCTGCAAACATTTGGAGCTTGCGAGGGCCCCACGGAGTCGTACGTGCATAAAGCTCGGTTCAGACCGGCTGCTTGGACGTGGAAATTTCGAAAGCACAACGCGTCAAGCTCGTTGACCACCAAAAAGCCCGGAGCCTCACGTAGCAGACCGATTCGATTGCCTGCGGACCGGAGATCCACAGGTTCGAGTGTCGTAAAGCTTAGGAGCTTGCAAGCCCGTAAGATGGGCATTAGCATGCATAGGTTGCCTCGGTGCATTTAGCCATTCCTCCCCCTCGCTTCTTTACCGCCGCTCTACTACCCCCTCCCCCGCATCACAAGCTCCGCCACACTCCCGGAGAACAGCCAGCTTTCACGATGGCCTCTCTGTCACCCTCCGAACCCCTGAAGAGGCCCTCTACCCTGCAGATACCACTGACGACATGCAACTCTTTCACACACACACACACACACCAAGCTTTCTCTATAACACCTTTTTTGAACCTATAGCTCCTGCACAATGCGTGCCCAGAAACTATTCCCATGAGATATCATCTCACCTCTCGACAAATCGTCGCATTATTCGAATCCCTGCGTGTTTGCCTCTGAAAATCATCCATGTGCCAAAAGATTCTTACCGATACGGCGAGTCGCTGCACAGAATATGTACACTATATGTAAATATGATTATTGCACAGTCGCAAAAACGTGTGTCTATGTGTCCGTGGTGCGCGACCGAAGGAGCAAAATTTCCTCAAAACTGCTTGGAAGGTTACAACAAAAAATCTGTCTAAATACTATAATCATTGACAATAAAAATAATGTTTATAGTATATGGGCGAGCCCACAAGGGTAGAATGGAAATGAATAGAAGTATATATGTATATGTATATACATAGGTGCATGCAAGAGGGAGGTGTGTAATTTTGTAGTAACTGCGACAGGCTGACAAAATATTTCGTTCTTGGCTGATGCACGTCCGCAAAATTCGATTTCCCGTTGGAGTCAAGTTGAACGGCTCCACTTTCCTGGTTTCCTTTAACAACTTTTCTGTGTCTCTCGGTGTGGATCTTTCTATTTTCACCCGTGAGACTGGGCTGCTGCGCGAGCACGAACAGATTCAATCCAGCACCGAGAGTCGTTCCCTCTAATCATTAGTTCGCGCTACTAATGGCGCCGCTCATTATTATTTCCAAGAATAATCGCCCTCCTCACCCGGAACTCCACCTCCATCAGGAACGTCCCTCCCACTAAAAAACGTGAAACTAAGCAGAGCGAAAACCAAAAGGCACAAGTTGACTGACCTGTACTCTTTGAATAGATTTTTTAAGCTTCGCCCAAAACACACGCACGAAATACTTTCTTCGGGTCTTAGGAACTTTTTACACGCCCAAAGAAATCTGTCGAAATTATTTAATAAATTAAAAGTTATTATACACATAGACTTTTGGATAGCGTAGAGATACTGCACGAATTTATATATACATGCACGTATACATATATAGATTAAAAAGTATTGGGTGTGTGCATGCGGAAGAATAAGTTTGAGAGAAATTTTTGTAGGAACGCGCACACAGACACGTTTAAAAAGGCCCTTGGCGAAAGCTTCTAAAGTTGAGCTCTCGATTTTCAAACAATTAATATACTCTGCACCAACTTATCCTTTCAGAATTTCCAAATTAATTGCAAGACGATGGCTGTTCTCGTGCATGGCGCTTGGCGTTCTTTGCAGACTTGACAGTAAACGTTGGGTTATCTGGAAGATGCCAACTCCAAACTATGTGCAGCATATCTCGTTTTAAGAAAATGACAAATCTTCAATCACAGTTTTCCGATTAACTCTCTAGAATCTAGGTCGAATTTAAATTTACATTGAAGCGCGCGGTACTAAAATAAGTGTATCCAGCATTAAACTTTCATATTATTCGGCGCTCGTGTTCTGCTTATCAATGACCGAGGTATTTGCTTCATCGGGAATAATGATTGACATTTGCAAGGCTGCTCTTCTTTCTCATTTTAATTCCATTTTCGTTTCTTCTTGCTGAATTCAGATATGGCAAATAATCGAACGAGAAATATCAATGGGAAAGGTATATGTATACCTATAGATGAAAATATTCGGCTCTAGTAATTTGCCGTTTAAGCTGCAACAAGCTCGAGCAATATCTTACAAACATGCTTACTCCCAGTGGTATCGTTCAAACCCGGTTTATCTATCCTATTTCTTGCCCCGCTATTATTCTTCCTTAAATATGAAAAATTACCATCAGCGTTGCGCTTGCTTATATTTTCACACATCAATTAACCTTTTGCGCGCGTTATATCCTTGTTAGAAATATAGAGAATTCCGATTCGAGCGTATAATAAGAGTATATTAAAAATGCTAAGAGAGATTCGATCGCTATAGGGTGCTTTCTTTAAATTCATGTACCGTGTGTGCAGCCTCGCAGTTTCTCAAAAGGATCGTATCGTTGATAGAGCAATTTTTCAGTCGAGGTGTGTATATACATATGTCGTACGGGGTACATACATAAATATATATATATATATATAGAAAGGGGTGGAGGAGAAGACTCGCGCGCGGAATAATCCGTAGGTGTTCTCCCGATGGTGCCATCTTAACCTAATTTCTACCTTGTCTATTCTCACGCCTATCTCAGCTGTTACGTCGCGTTGCCAACTTGCCAGTTTTGCTAGGGTGCGCGCTGGACCACCTCCTCCGGTTCCTCCGTGCCGTTTCCACGTTTCCTAACGTATCGCACGTAAGGGGCATCTCATATATATATATATATATATATAATGAATACCTCCGTATCTCAGCTCTGCGCTTACCCCTTACGGCTTATTCTCAATGCTCTTGAATTTTACACTTGGCAAAAACAAGGATTAACTAAAGTAAATATTGCATTATTGTGTGTGTGTGTGTGTGTGCAATTATATCCACGTATAGGTTGGGTTATTCTTTTAGGGAAGTAAGGACTGGCGATATTATATAATACAAGTTTTATAACATTCTAGAGATTTTCCATAAGGATGCTTTTCGAACTTATCGAAAGTCGATATTATTATTTTTGGATAGGTTGGAGGACAATTGGAAAGATTTGGAGAGGATAAACTTCTGGCTTTTATGGCTGGTCGTTACGTAAGGAACGAAATGTTATTAAGCAGTTATGAGTCCCCTAAGGTGCATCCCAGCATGTTGCAGCAGGAGACAGGTGCACCGCGAACTCTATGCGTTCGCTTTCGCTCGCATGTACGAACAACGAGCGGAGTATGCTAATAACGACTCTGGTCCAAGTGGCCCCCCACGCCTAACACAGAATTCCACTCGCATTGGGAACTTTAACGCCGAATAATTTCACTATTAGCGTTTACATGCACACCTTGGCTCTCCTGCTTTCCCTGCCTCGCTTATTCTTCAGCTGCAGTGTCCTCTCCATAAGTCCCGAGAAAAATTTCACGAAAATCCTACGTAAGACCAAGCCCTAAGAAGATTTTTTATCCATTGCTATTTCCATCTAATTGGAGCACAACGCTATATACCTATATACCGTGCTTTATACATTAAACAACAGAATTCCCCATGCACGTAAAAAAAAACTGATTTTTTCAAATTTTTAATAATTATATTTACCACGGAAATTTTACGCCTACATATACATATATGTATATATGTATAGGTATAAAATAATAGTTTGAATGGCTGACATCTCGGTTGGGGTGGTTTATAAGTCGCACGGTAGGCTCGGTAAAGTGGATGCTTATACAAATGACACGTACGCGCGCGTTTGAAAGGAAAATCTGCTTAATTTGGCGATGAATAGTAATTAGAGGCATAAGTGGATCTGATTAAATAATGCTAGTATACCGCCAAGTTTTCGCACGGATCGGCTGGAGTACTTGAATCTCGTGGGAACTTTTAGGACTAGTCGACTTTCGGGATACCCTTGGGTACTCCCATTCCAGTCTGGCCAACTTGCACGCCAGTTAAAATATTAGGAAAATTATGACGATCGCGGCTCAGCTGACACGTGATATCTCCTTATCGCTCCATTATAATAATCGGTGTGCTCTCGCCCCTTGATTCTCTCCTTCATTCCAGCTTTGCAACAAAAAACTGTATTAATCTTGCAATGAAGCATTTGCCCCACGAAGAAATTATTATCCGTACATTTCTAATTTCGCTGAAAATGCATAACGCATGACTTATATATACACTCGTACCTATCATTTCAGCCAGTTGGTATATATATATAAATACGTTTAGAGAGAAGAATAGGGGCGAAGAATATAGGTGCCAGTTGACGGCCGCCGGCGCGGCGTTGGCGCAGGAGAAATCTGCCTAGTAAATTGACGAGGTAGTACAAGTAATAAAAGCGCGGATGTTCGATCAATAGGGACATTTGCGATCGGAAATTGCATCTTCCGGTGAACTAATGCTTCTTCGTCGCAGATAACATTCACTGTCAGTTTCGTACACATCCGACCAGCTACAATTACCAGTAATTACGTAATGCTAATTACCCGATGGAACCTTATTTCCATTAAAACACTCCCGTGCATGTAAATTTAAATATATATAGCAACGTTAATATACTTTTGTCTTTTCGTTCAACTTATCGAAGAATGCTCCAATGACGATGGTCGAGCGACCAGTGCTGCCTCGATCGCTATAACTATATATTATTCTTGATATTAACGCAATTTCTTATCGATACGGTCTATGGTGAGTGCGAGAGAAACTTTTCCATAATTAAAATGAAACGCGAGAATGAAGTAATTTTAAGGTGAGGGAGTGTAGTCACGCGAAACGGTGGAGCAGGCCATTTAAGTAATCCAACATCATCGGTGAGTTAATATTGGTAAAAGAGAGCTATAGCTGGATCGACTTAATAAATTTCTAACAAAGTCGATATAATAATAGCTATGAATATAGCGTTGGAAAGTTCATCTTAATTTTCACTCACTCGCATCTGCGATAAAGCTGAGCTGATTCTATTTTTCGAGAAATATCTATTTATTCGTGTCAATATATACACGAGGATCTCTATAAATCCTCGTTTGTATTTCAACGGGTTTTCCCTTTTGAAAAATTTCCTTTGTATAACCGCTATCCCCTTTTAAAACTGCTTTTCCGCACCGATGTTTGCAACATACTTTAGACTTGCATTTATGTGCTTTCCTGCACTTTATACGTCGGGACGACGTTTCGTATTTCTACGGTGCACACATATATTTATATGCTTATTCCCATTCGTGCTATTCTTTCCTTTCCACGGCTATCCTAGCGAGAATTTTAGTTCACCCTCTACTTTCGTCTCCCTCTTGCGTAAATAATTGCTGAGATTATAATATTGTAAGAGGAGCGGGCGCGCGCGCTAATTGCAGAGTGTATGTGTGGATCACTGCAGGTTCTCTCCTTTTTATTTCACCGATTTATCGGAATCAATGATTCGATCGATCCTACGATACATACGCTGCAGCTGAAAATTATAACACGGGAGCTAGATAGGGCGTTAAAGCGCGTGCAATTGCCTTGTCGAAAACGCGAGATTAATTTTTGCTGGTGCGCTTAGGTCAGAATTTTCTTCGAGTTAACGTGTTTCTTTTTAAGCTGGCTCCTATTAACTATTCGTTAGTAACGCCATTCGCTGCTACCCTCATTAGCGACCAGCGCGTATAAGCATGCGGTAACGAATTACCGGAGCGCTGCAATGCAAATTGCATGAAAACTGTGACAGGGTGAGGGAGAGGGAGGGAAATTGAGCTAACAGGGGGCATTTTGTCTCGCGGCAAAACGGCCAAAGCCGCTAACGAGTTGGTAACCAAGTGTTCGACTCCATCTACGAATTCTCTGAAAAATTCGAAAGAAAATAATAATTCACCCTTACCAATGCTCAATTAATCTCTCTCTCTCTCTCTCTCTCCCTCTCTCGGATAGCATCGAGAGCATATAATCAATTAATTAGACGAAGCACGTACGTGCAGGATAACCACTAGTTGAATCCTCTTCTTTAGCAAAGAAAAAAAAGGTAGCAACTTTTTATCGATTCGACATTTCTTCGAAAGTCAAGTATAGTAGGTAAATGAAATTTATAATCGGCCGTATTCCACGAATACGTTTTACACGCAAGGTAATGGACGATAAATTCTGTAGGTGCGAAGAGAGCCGAGGAGTCTTAAGATTTTAGCCAAGTGTTCACGGAGAATAATCCTATAAGGCAGGATGTATCTACACGGATAGTAGCCGGGCATGAGGCGAAAATCGTGGTCCGAGGATTTTCTTACCTCCCGTGGCTCCCGTAGGATTTCTTCCTTCCTGCTAACCCGTTTAACTTTACCGGTGCAGAATCCTCGCCTAGCTCGCGCGGATGTAGAGAAAAGAAGGGAATGTGAAAGAGTTACGATGCCGAAGCCTGGAACGGTGTGGGCGAATCGGAGAAAGAGCTTTCGTCTCAAACGACTGAAACCCTCGAGCTTATTTGACCCTTCCACACGTCTATACCCTGCAGAACCCATGCACCGTTCAAATGCTTCGGTGTCATCTCGAGAGTCGACAGTCGAGATTCGAAGCCTTTGCCTATATCGCGCCACTGCACAACCTCTTCCCCCCATTTCTATTTAACACAATCTACCTATAAAAGCTTCTCCGTTGCTGGCGCGCACAGCAACCTTGCACCCCAAAAGCCTGCATATATAGAAAAATTTTACTCCCTGCATGCTCCGACTATACGTCACGCGTATGCACCTCTCATCGTAAAATACCTGAGTAATTATTCTACGAAATAGGTGATTTCTTTTGCTTGCTCTATTATCAATTCAATAATTAATAGTGAAATATGTATTTATAGAAAAACAAGCGAACGCGCTCGCTCGTGAAAGAAAATAACACGCCCGTTTCACCGACTAATCATTCGATCCGTTTTGGCAATGTTGCCGATGCCTCGTAGAAACAATTAGTGATTTGTTTCTTATTATAAATACTACGCTCGCATGCAGGCAACCAATCGTATACCTTTTGAGCAATAAAAATTTTCGCAAACCATTTCCTCAAAAGTCTCGCTCGAAAGTCAATGAAATATTTTTCGAATTTCTCATCGATGAAGCCCAATTTCCCATAAGCGCGGTCAATGTCTTCAATAACCCTGAGATTGAAAATGTTCGTAATCTCTCTTACGGGTAATTGTATAATCTTGGCGAAATTCTAACCGCGAGTAAATCTTTGGGATAGAAAACATGAACATGTAAACTAAATTTCATGAAGATCAGGAAAGGGAAATCTATTGTCGGTAGTAGCTCCTTAATTGAAGGCAGCTGAAGCGGAAAAAGGAAATAAGAAAGTGTATTATATAGACAGCGAAGCTATTGTTGGGAAAATCTCGGGTTAAAAGTTAGTATAGGGGCAAGTAGCCCATGCCAAGGGAGTTGAAGAAAAGCGTTGTAGCATTGGTTTTGAGGGAGGCGTGGTTGGTATGGAGAGATCTGTATTAGTCGTGCCAAAGGGGGTATCCACCCTAGCTCTCACCTACAGTTCAAACACACACTCTCTTCTCAGCGTTTACACCTCTCCATGTTCAGCAGCAGCAGCAGCGGCAGCAACGCCGTTACCGTTAACCTTACCGTTCTTATACACCACACTTGCTTCTTACCTTACTGTATTCGTGTCGATAAGTAGGGTCGATGCACACACACACACATAGATATATAAGCACGTATGTACGTGTAGAGGTTTAGATGATCCTATATATATATATATATATACGAAGAGAGACGAACGGGCTCGCAATTTCTCCGAGTTTGTATACATCCCTACAGCTGGGGCATTGGTGTACGTGTATATACATATACCACCAGTGTATTTATATATATATATATATATATAGAAGTGGTTCGTCCATGGATGTGTTACCGTGGCAGTGGTGGTTAACCTATCTGGTAGGGCGTGAATAGAGTGGGCTATGGAAGCTACACGATGTCGAACAGCAAGCCTTGCTCGCTCCTGTACACTTGTGTGGTCGGCACTCGGTACTCGGTCGGTTCGACTATGGAGCGACGTACCATAAGGGGGCTGATGGGCCGGTCGAGGAAACTCCTGGTGAAAAGATATCTGAATTCCTCGAATCCTGCGAGAAACGTAAGCCGTACGCGAACCGAGACGAGCAAGATCGCTACAATATAAGCTACAAGAGCATCGAGTTAACCTGCAGTAATTTTTCCCAAGCAATATATCCGACTAAAACTCCATTAAGTGGAAAAGGATGGTTATTACGGACCACCTGGGTTTTCTTATAGCATTTTTAAAGACACATATTTCATATGCTCATTTTCCGACAGCGTCGCATCGTTTTTACGAATGACGAAATTAATTTTGGAGGTCGTGCACTATATACAGCTATTCTCTCGCAAGGTCCGGCTGACACATTTTTTACCAACTGAAAACGGGAAGCGGATTAATTTAACGCGATAATGCAAAATAGCCATTAAAAATGTAACTCCTTCCTTCGCTGCTGTCGCTTGTGCAAATTTATACAGTCGGTAATTTTTTCGTTTCCCTCTTCTGGTAATGAAGTGCCAGACACGATATTTTCGGCGACGCATATTCGCTTTACCATTGTAATTCCACGCAGAGTCCATTTTATGAGCAGCTCGTCATGCTTTCACTTACGGCGAGCATGGAAATTTCATGGACGATCCGCGAGGTGAGATATTCTTTGGAGAAAATAGTCGGGTGGAATGGGGGAGAATAAATATTCATTGGACGATGGGGCAAAAACGTTAAGCGGAAGTCAAGGGCTTCTCGCGGAGTGATGGATAGTCCTGATGAAAAAACCTAAGTGGTACAAACCAAGCAATGCTATACTATACGCGAGTCGAGAAGCGACGCGTCGCACGACAAACCTTCTTGATAAAAAATTGGCCAGATTAGACGAAGAAAGGAAGTGAAGGACTCGGATTGATTGCACTGTGTGTGTGTGTGTGTGTGTGCATAGGAATTGCATGTATCGTAATGGATGGGAATATGTATATATCTATATAGGGGTATATATATCGATGAAGGATTTATCGAGCAGCAGTTATATATTTCAGTCCGGCTGGCTGGCAAACGACGGGAAGTAGATGTATACTTGGAAGGTGTTACGTGCGATAAGCAAGATTGCAGGTAGGTGGAGGCATTTGGGAATGGGAAGTGCAGAGGGAACGTAATAAGAAAAAATCCCAGATGATGCATAAAAGTTTAGGCCACCGTAAAAGCTGGTGGAGTCTCGTGGAGATCGGGGCCAAATGGAAGAAGACGGAATTCGAGAGAGAGAGAGAGAGAGAGAGAAAGGTCGCTGCTTTATATTCCGTGTTGCGCAGGCTGATGCAAGTCCTGCTATTATCCATCCCTGTCATCCTGTCGACTTCCTTTCCTGGATCGCCGCGATTACTTCGTCCAAACGTAAAGCAGCCGCGTCAAATCCTCCCATATCCCTCTACTCATGCATCGAAAATCATACTGCTCACCTTAAATGCATTATATGTATAGCTTTCATCTTCGGAGTCACCAAAATCCTCCTTAATTCCTACTATGTAGGTAATACTTTCTTTTCATACGGCACAAACGAATCTCGACATTCCACTCGAAATGTTTGAAAAATTTGCAGAAATTAGTTTCCAACGCTCTTGCGCATGACTGTACATTTGTTCGTTGAGAGAAACGTTCGATACGCTGTAAAGATATTGGCCATCTAGATAAATGAGGGGAATACCGCGGAAGTGAAATGATTTCGCTGGAGATTCGCCGGATTCGCGGTGCCGGTCGGCGAAAAGTGGAGCAAGCGGTGCTATACGTACACGGAAAATAAAAATGTTCTGAAATAAATGTCGCTACGCAGAAATGCACGGTTCACCGCGCATAATTACGAGCGCACGACGCGGAAGAACTGGAATTCCGGAATTATGGAGAGGAAGTGTTCGCCATGGGTTGTGAAAGAGATTGCAGCGCGGAATACCTAAACGAGAGGGTTAAAAGTACGGTGGAGGGAGAAGGGTAGCTCGAGGGGTCGGACAATGAAAAAACCTTGACACACAGTGTTTCGGTAGAAGCAAATGGAGAAATAATAATAATAATAATATGTAGCAAGGGTTCTATAATAATCCATAAGAATTAGCTTCGAAAATAAACACAGGCTAAAATATGGTTTAAAAATCTGTGATAGATTCTTCTCTCTCCCTCGTGAGCGCCTGTCACTTACTATAGCTGTTCACCGAACGAAATACTTTCTTTCGTGTGTGTGTGTGTGAAAACTATTTCCCCACCCACCTATTTAATCGTTGCAAGAGAAATGGGATAAGTTTAAGACGCAAGTTTAAAAATAGAGACGAAAAGCCATTGGAAATTAGCAGTTTTCGCAAACGTTGAGAAATCCATTGACAGCTGGAGAGGAGGAAGGAGGCGAAAGCACTTTTTTCGCTAGCTTTCTGTTCTCTAATTTGTGCTTCCCATACTTTCCCAGAGTCCATTTCATTCGCGGAAGGTAGCGTGTCGAACAATCCGAGGAGTATCGCCGTTCAATTACACAGTGGAAAGTTTTAATGAAAAAGGAAAGCAGCCGCATCGAGGGGGTTAAAAGAGGGAGGCCTGAAAAAATATATGAAAAATATTTTGTGCTAGTGATAAAAGCCGATGTGGAAAACTGACGCAGTTACGACTGGTATCCATCCTTCGATAATCCTAGGGATAGCTCTCTCTCTCTCTCTCTCTCTCTCTCTCTGTGTTGGTTGCATGCCTCGACCAAACGCGAAAGCTTCGAACAAATAAATACTCTCTACTTTGGCGTGTAGATATGCCATTTCCCAAATATTACAGAACAATATATTTATGTATACTATGGAAAAATATATTTAAATTTGAGATTGTACGGGCACTCGAATCAGTTTGAGATTGTACGAAATAAATAAGGCTCGCGACGACCAAGTTATATTTCATTCTGAATTTTTGTAAGAAAACACAGAGACGCACAATATGCATGATGCGCGTGTATTGTCAGCGAATGATTATCGCGGTCATCGGATAGTCTAGCTCTTTGCTTCCCGCGTCCATGCACTAAAAACAACGGCCCAAGGACGCGACGCGACGTACAAAGGTTTCCTTGCGATAAAACGCACTTGCTTACGCGCGTTCCTCGGTAATTTAGAGAGTTGTTTTGTTCATGCGCATTTGCGTAAATTACTCCATGCGGACTGGATAATGAGGCTAGAAGTGATTCGTCGCAATCTTCTCGTTTGCTGCAATAAAATTGTGGATGCTGCGCTCTCGTTACGTGGCTAAGAGGAATTAATTTTTGCATTCGGTAATGTCCTTCCACCGTGATAATTAAATTACATTTACATATGCGTCAACGCACACACACACGCGCGAGCGTATATCTCACTTTCGTTTGTCTATCTTCTATTTTTAACGATTCGTATGCACACTCGCAGAATTTTCAGAATTATTAAAGAAAAAGTTGTAGCAATTGGAACATGTGGGTAATATTGAATGTTTGCACTCGAGTGAATGGAAAGGTGCGGTATCGGCTGTATATGTAACTGTTGAGGCTCTAAGCAGCACTTTAACGGAGCTCAGTCAGGTGGTTCGATTCTGGCAAAGCTGCAGACTGGTCAAGCAAGCAGGGTACGTATAGTAGATGGAAAGGGAAGGTAACGGAGTGAAAGGGTGAGAAATTAGGGAGGTTTAACATTGGCCACAGTGTGGCGGGCCGCCACACTGTAAGCGATCACGGATTAGCCTGAGCGAGGAAGCTAGCCGAGGAAGGCCAACGCTAACCGGCCGGCCTGAGCTTCTGGGAGAGGAGGGTTGTGCTTGCAAAACCATGCGCTGCTAGCCAACTAATTACGCTATGGGATGGCCCGTCGGTGGTCGGGTGGTCGGACTAGTTGCACGCTGCACCAGATTCCATCAAGATCGTTAAGTCTGCCCTGCACAAAGGGGGCAGGAGGAATCTCCTAGCATTTTATTACCGCAAATATACTTCTACCCGCTATAATGTCACTAAAACACTTTTACCAAAGAGAATACGTTATATCTCGCGTGTTGAAATTAAACGAAGCCCTTGAGCCAAAAGACTCCCTCTATAGATATACTAGATAGTCGCAGACGTCATTGCGACAAGTTCTGCCGCCAATCGAGTTAAATCTGAATTTTTGTTACATGCAAATTTTACCTTGTCAAGCATTGATTATAGGGACTAATTGAATCTCTGCTAATAAGATTAAAAATTTCTTGTCGCGCACTGTGCGCCAGATATTCTCTCGGGAAATTTGGCAAAAGAAACTAGAGTATGTATATATATGTATATACACAGGTAGTAGAGGGGGTTAAAGAGCGCAAAGGGGTTTGACAGTGAGCGCGGCGCGACGGAAACGGGACGGCAGAAAGATTATCGTGGGGTTGCTTATTTGGAAAGGCTGGAAAGGCTGGAAAGGCTGGAAAATGACTGGCATGGCGCTAATTAACCGGCTCTGAGTGCTCTTCGGTCTCTGACACGCGGGGCTTCCTCTCAAAAGATGTTTACGCCGTGAGAGGATGCTTTAATCGAGTTGAAGAGACGACTCAAGTAACCCAATTAAGTTCACCCAACTCTCGCTTCTGCAGGCCCCCAGCCCCTCTTCTTCTCGCTGTCAAACATTTGCGGCCTCCCCTGCAGTAAACGCTAAATAAATCTGGCACCGTGTTATTTTACATTTCCCGCGCATTCGCGAATTATCAAGCCCGCTTCGCGCTGAAACCTCTTTACGTCACCAGTGATAACACTCGATAATTGGGCAGGCAACGAATTTTTAACTCCTATTCCCCCAGCCAGCCCTCTCCATCTGGACAACCCTTTCAATTATACATCGACATATATATGTGCTACACAACGTTATATTCACCCGAGCTTTCCATAATCTTTTATGTATATATATATATATATATATATATATATATATATCTTATTATATATTATCTGCATTATGATATTTCTCCGTCATTTTTCTGCAGGCGACTTATTGTGATAAAAGTGAGAACTGGCTACGAGGGGATAAGTCGAAAGGCATGATCCATCCATTCTGAAAACTTTTCTTACTTCGACAATGAGTCGCTCACTTGCATCAGTCGCGGTGCGAGAATTCTTTCGCTCCGCGAAACATCAACTATTCCACTCGTTTGGCAAAACTTTTTCTATGACTCTTGTATGCAGACATTTCTCGTTTCACTGTTGCGCTTGGTGAATCCCCCATTCCTCGCGCGGACTGACTTATTTTGATCGAGCCGCGATAATTACGAGTCGCGATATACAAAAAGGACAACTCGGAAATCCAGACGCCTCGAAAACTGCTCTGCAGTAACGTTTTAATGCTATACTCTATAGCTATCCCTTTTCCATTCCAATATGTCCTACTCTTTCCTTATTTACTCGAATTAAACTGAAGAACGACGCTTAAAACTATCAATTTTATGTGTGTTTTTTGCTCTTTAATCCATAATACAGCCAAATAACATAATACGTACAACCGTGACATCGCGTAGCAGTTGGCCTAGGAATCCACCGGTGGCGTGCGGTGTACCGCGCGACTCAGTGGATTCCGTCGCGAGCGCCGACTAGTGGCTCGAGCGCGAAGCTGACTACTACGTCTCATCGGGACTTTAGCCGCGATCGCACAGCTTAGGCCGCGCCCACATCAGGAACTTCGCGAATATTATTTAAGCGGTGTATAACGAATATTTTTTGGAAGTGATAAGAGATTTTTAATAAACAGCGTTAAACCAAATTTAACGAGTATAATTATTAGCACCTAATCCCCTAAATTCGCGTACGAGGGTTAGAAACCCCTCTGTAAAAATAAATATTCGGTTCGTATTTAATTGTACATCGAAGGCGCCCGGGTCTAGTAGGAAGTCGTCTATTGGAACGCGAACGCGATCGGTGAGGGATCACTCCTCCCTTCCCTTCTACTCTACCCCTCGGGATAGACAGTAGCGTCACAATGAGAAGACGTAAAGAAAGGAAATTAACTGATCTTCCAACTGCGGCTTGCGATTTATGTATACTCGGCGCGAGCCAATTCAGCAATTACGTGCTATATACAATGAAGACGCTAATAAAAAGGGTAGATTATCCAAAATGTCTATATATAGAGTGACTTGTGCTCGGGCTAACTCATCTCTATAGTATATATATATATATATATATATACTTTTAGTAGCCGAGCCGCCCGGTGTAAGTTTCGCAGTAGAGGGGAATGGAGGAAAAACGTAATGGCTCTCTCTGAGAAGAGAAATTCTTCGGATCCTCCATTTCCGCCCCGAAGAGGCTGCCCTCTTCCGGATTTCGACTCTATACTTTTCTACCCTACTAACCTCGACAGATTTCTTTGCACCGCGCCGGAAGAACGAATTCAAAATCGGTGCTCCCGGAAATTGCAAATTGCGCCTCTCACAGATAGAACTCGCAGTAATCGAGACTTTGTCGCGACGTACAAATTGCCTCTATCGATTATTTGTGTTTATTCACCCCATCGGTAACTCACTTAATGCCTGTCTGACTAAACAATCTTCTTCTACTGACACTCGCTCGTGTACATGTAATTCGCTCCAATGAAAGTGTAGAGCAAATATTTTGTCAGAGGAGGCCATAACCTCTTCCCCCCTCCCCCGCTCTTTCTCCCTCGTAGAGATTAAAAGATCTTTACTCTTTTTATCGATAACGCGAATATAGTAAAGGGGCTTTAAGCTTTTGTCGAGTAGCTTAAAAGAGAGCTTATATTAAAAAGATAAATAGAAATACACCAAAAAATCGATATAACGCAACTTTCTCATGGGAACTAAAGTCAAGGATAATTTGTAGTCTATAGAATTACACCGAAGGTAATACGTATATATATATATATTTACATATACACATCTGAGCATCTTCATGCTGAATTATCGCAGCTGTACTTGTTACGAATTAATTATCGGAAATTGGGCTAAATGTCCGACATGAAGGAGCAGCCGTTACGCGGCCAGACGTAACGTTATATTACTTTGGATATCGTGCTAGCGTGATGTACTGTTCTATAACTAGACTTCCTATTCAAACCTCGAAAATTAATTATCGAAAAGATCCTGATACTGTCGGATCGAAAGGATGGCCGCATTGTCTCAAAAGCAAACTATAACTTGTATAGTTGAAGCAACACGAGTAAATCTATCGTGACAAAGTGAATGATTATAATTTAGCTTTTCCTCGATAAAACCTAGCGAGAGATTACGTTAGGTTTTTAACGCTCATCGCAATTCCGAGATTTACGTGGTGGCTTAAAAGCGGCCGCGATACCTTCGAATTAGGTACATCCACGCGAGAAGATTGATTAAATATTCATTTATTACGGGGCTACGGTGTCGGCTCTTGTGCGCCACGCCGCGCGCGCGCGCTGCTTTTCACTCGAGACCCGTTATATTCGCGTGCGTACTTTATTAGCCATAACTCCGAGCTGGCTACAAATCGCCTCCCTCCTCGGCTCTTTAATACTTGCACATACGCTCTCGGCCGCAGAAGCAGAAAGATTCCGCACTGAGCTACCCCATATCGCCAACTTCAACTGCTACTCTACCATGTATCTCCACGATATACCTATACTTTTTATACAAACACGATAATATAGCAATTTCATAGCTATCTTTCCAACGGTTATGCAAATGAACATTCAAAACTCTATCGTTTTACCTCCTCCCCCCCCCCCCTCCCCTCTAGATATATTTTTTCTTTGTCGAAACTTTATCTCAATAGTTTATAGTTTAGTCGTGATGAGTTATATAAAAGATTTCAATCAATTTTACTAAAAAATTTACAAAGTAGATAGATGCTGTTGGTTCAAACATCTCGATCGTTATTCAAAATTTTAACGAGAGCAAAAATGATGAAATAATTTTAATAGTGAAGAAAAATTATTAGTGCAAGGTATACTCACAAGAGACTAGTTGTTATTATCTTTCAAGACCAAAGAGTCTTTTAAAGAGCGTAAGAGAATGATCGTGTAAAACTCGTGTAAAAGTGGCATAGTCCATAACGACGCGGGTAACTGTATATGTACAGCTATAACGATCGTATAGAATTGGCCAACCTAAGGGTGTGTGTGTGTGTGTGTGTATGTATAGGCTTTCCTATAATCATATCGTTTTTACAGTAATTACGAGCGGTCCTTTAGACGACGCTTATGGCTGACATTATTTTCCCATTTCAAGCGATGCCAAGATTACGCCTAACCTAGGAAGGTACGTGTCGGTATAATGCGTCGTATCTGGTAACTGGGCTCGCTTAACTCGATTACTCGGCGGGCATAGCGATTTACGTCGATCGTCTCGTGACTTTTTCGGTGATTAATTTTAGCCAGTGCAATTCTGCCCGTTGAATTAGTACCTGTCTCGGCGAAGTTCGCCCTGTTAATGCCCCCTGGCACGACCAGATAACATCGACTACTCCAATGGAAACTGCAAACTGCCGAGACGCTTTAAGCCACTTGGATTCAATTTTCGGATGGAAATCCACAACGCTACGCTATTTTATAATCTCAATAGTAAAAATTCTGCAGCTCCGCTGCAACTGATTTCGTTTCTTTTTATAAGCTTCGAAACTCGTCGCCAGACTTGCAAAACATCATTTGTAACGATTAAGTTTAACGAGTCTTATGTAAAGTTTCGGCCAGTCACTTCCTCACTCGCTTTCCAATATTTCCTGCTTTTACCCAAAAAGCTTCCGCCTGCTTCCTCTTAATTCATTTTTACTAATTACCGATTGTAAACCTGTCTATATACATATATGACACTATATTTTATACATATATATAGGACGAGAGTTGGCTGACCGTGCGAGGGAAGTTATTCCAAACCTTTTTACGATTTTTCCCAATATCAGTGATATTGTTTCAATAATTCTCGTAATTAGCTTATTATCCTACCGGTGTACAAATAAATTGACTCTTCCACAAACTCGCGAAATGTTTTAAGAGGATTTAAATATTCAATGAAATTTGGCTGAAACACGAGTTAAAAGTGAATTGATTAAATTCTACGTATCCGCCTAATTAAATCCAATCGATGTAAATAAATCTTGTCGGGCTAAACTTTCGTCGGTAAAACATAATTACGCTAATTAGAGAATATATAATTACGCGGTATACTTTGCCTTACAAAGTTCATCATAATTCACGTAGTTACAGAAGTTGTTGGAAAGTGGGTGGTCGAGGGCGGACCTTGGGGGTGTGTATGTGACTTATCGTTTTTGTGGTTTCCGCCTAAAATCGCCATGCACCACTTTGGTCTTTCCAGGAGACTCCTTTATAAAGGAGGTTTTGATCCGGATGAGTGCGAATGGAAAACGAGCTTTGGTCTGTATGGTGAAAAGGCGGAGTACCGCGCCGGGCTGGGCCGCGGCGAAAGGCTTTTCACGAAGCTCCCTTGCTTGCTATCCGCTCTAATTGTTGCTCGCTCCGCGTAAGGAGGAAACTGCAGCTGTTGCCGGCGCGGCGTCACGTTCAAAACCTACCAGGGCTAATCAAAATAATCCTTGGCCTGCCTACCTATATGTATATATACAAGTTAGGATCACCAAAGGACCAGCTCTCCGGCCACTTTATTACCATCCCCCGTGAATTTTCGGGCCTGATTAACTCCTCCCAAGCTGACCCAATTTCCTTCTCTCCTGCACCGACTTTCTTAATTAACCAAACGTCTTCCGCCTCCAAAAAGTTTGCGCGATAAACCATGCCCCCCCCCCCCCTTCAACTCTCTAATACGTAACAGTCTCTTCGATTCATCTCCCTTTCATCGCTTTGGACTAATATTTCAATATTATATATACGTATATACTATATTTTCTCCATCGAGATTCCAATTAAGATAAATTGACAATAAGCTATTTTAATAGACTGTATTTTCTATCTATAGTAGTTTCGGACTGTCCTAACAAAGCTTTTATACGCGCTTTCCATTCTCGCAGCTTCTTTTCACTCGCAATCGCAGCTCGTCGTAAAGAAATCGTCTTGCAGAAAGTCGTCGCGTCGGGTTGATTCGGGCCGGGTGGAATTTTATCGATCTGGCCAAAGGATGAGGAATGGGCTATGGGTGGGCGGGGGAGCTTACGCGATTGAAAGCTCGTCGTGAAACGACTCGGGAGAGGTCTTGATATTATGCATTATGTATGGGCCTATGCACAACGGCACCTGCAGTTTGGCACGCGAACCCTAACTCCCCTGCCCCCCTCCAATCGCCTGCAATTCTCAAACACGAATGTGAACTTGCGACCCCCACTAGACCTCCAAGCTTTCTGGAATTTGCCCTTTCAAACCACAGATTCAGGCAGATGCCACTGGGATCTCATATTTTATCATTTCAACTATATATATACACCTCAATACCTTTATAGATATCTACATCGAAAATCCTTTTCTCCAAGTCGCTCTTAACAATCCGTGAGATGAGAAATGTTTAGTTCCAAATTCTCACAGCCCTCTATGTAGGGGAGACCGGGGTAAAAGAGGGTACCAGGGTAAAACAAGGACCCATTAATATAACATAAACTACATTTCTGATTCAGTCATTAATGAAGGTATGTAATGGTGCCACTTGAAGATATTTGTCAGCAAAAAGTTGTAAACATTGGCGCTTGATTACTTTCCAAACGCTTTATTTTTCATTTTTGCACATAATTCTTAAAAGTTTCCGATAATTTCGAAGTGTTCAGTACAAAATCTGGACTAATAGAGTAAATTTTCACTTAAGTCACTTAATTTGTAATATTTTTAACTATAATTTCGTTAGTCGTATTTTTAATTTACATACGATATATGTCTGTATAATATTTAAATACAATTTGTATGGTTAAGGGGCAAAACCGTACGGGGTAAAATCGGACCTCATACCTTCATTAATGACTGAATCAGGAATATAATTTTTGTTATATTAATGGGTTCTTGTTTTACCCTCTGGTACCCTATTTTACCTGGGTTTCCCCTGATAAATGTATTTATTGTAAAGAAATATGCGCATTAACAAAATTACAAGAAGGATGAGTATAATGCATAAAAAATTTAAAATGGGCTCATGAAGGATGAACTGACTAGAAAATTGAAGATTTACATAATTTCTCATGTAATACATGCTAACTTTGTATCAATTTTTTGTATCCAATTTGAATCCGTGGAGTACCCTATTTTACCCATGGGTCGGGGTAAAACCGTAAATTGTTATGTTTTTTTTAAATTAAGATTTGATTGATCAAAAATAAAAATAATTATTTAATTTTGTGTCACCGCTTTAAAGAAGGTTTATATTAAATCAAAGTCGTTTTATTTTCAATTTTTTTTTAATAATAACCTAAATATAAGCCTTTATCCTTAAGGGTACCGTTTTACCCCGGTCTCCCCTATTTACCTACTATTCTCCAAGAATCATCCATCCGTAGAGGAATAATATGCGATGTTGTTCATTTCTTAGACAGATCAATGCTGCAAGTGATTTGAAAAGCAATTTCATATTTTTTATGAACAGCGTAAAAGAGCGATGATAAAAATATGTAGACGTGATGAATATAAGAGGATGAAAACGAATCGGCTATTTCGCGGTATGTTACGCTTGTGCTTCAGCTTCTTTTTCATCACTTTTGAATTACACGCATACCCACAAGTGTGAATGGTTTAGATATATTTACGTTTGTGGCACGAAATGTGCAGATAGTATATGGCTGCTTGTTATTTTGAAACTTGCCAATAATGCAAAGGCGGGGTACGTATTCCAATAATAGTTTAATCAAGTAATACGTACCTATCCATTGCTGGCGTGAGTCTTTGGATAAAAATGATGGAGAGTTTAATACTTTCCAACGAAAGTATACGAATAACGACGACATATTATTAATACGTAAATATTTTCTAAAAAATTATCGCTGGAATAAAAATATTGATCCGCCGGTTTGGCAAATAATAGCGACGTGATCGATTAGGCTAAAAGTTATATTTTCTAATTAAAACGAGCCATGCAGGTAATAGGCATGAGACACTGCTCCACGAATGCAAGTTGCAAGGTATAATAACCAAGCGTGTGCTTCTCGGAATAGCCAAAATTCGATTCTTGCAGCAGTTGTATTCTACGCGCAAATTCTAAAGAGGAACTGTGATGCTAATTATTTTTATCGAGGTTTTCGTATAATTCTTTATTACGCAAGGTTCATCAGTTCCAAAACGCCCTAGATCATATTGATGCAATATTAAGACACGTATCAGCGTAACCATATATCTACATAAGAGACATTGAAATTTTGTAGAGGACCTTTTCAAAAGACGTTAGTATTTGCATTGAGAAAGGTCTTGCGCGAAATTTTCACAACTATATATATAATATAATAATGGAGACGGGTATACACGTCTATTTGCATCTCTGCTCTAGGGGGCGTTTTAACTGCAGGTGCATGGCGGACCCTTCATACACGCGTGTACGATCGGTACGAATTTCTACGAGTATCAAGGGCTTGTTCGCATGTAGGGCCATGAAAAGAGACCGAGCTTGCGAGCTATATTATAATCCTGCTAGTCGTATATTACATCTCGCTCGATGTACCGCAGATCCGTGACGTCGTTAGGTAGTGCGATTATTTAGTGGGGAGCAGCTCAGTCCGCGGAGAAATATGGCCGACAGGTCGGGGTCGAACGAACGACTAATAGATAATTTATCCGTAAAGTTCTGACGCGCCTTAATACGTCACACTGCAGCGGATAGTCCCATTAGTTTTCCACGGGCTTTTTACGCGCGGTACTGCCTATATCTATATATATTTAAGCTCGGCCCCAATTATTCACCAAAATTATGCTATAGATACGCCAACTCGTCGAGATTTACCTAATTTCTTAGAAAATCCCTATTAAAACAGCCTGACACTCTTGTTCTACCTTTTGGACCTTTGTACCTCGCGTAGCCGGTTCCAGCAGCAGCAGCAGCAACCGCATGGTGCATCTTTGATGAATTGCTTAAGCGCAAATTCAACCTCCTCAATTTTTGATCCCTGCGCCAGGTAATTTGGACTTTTTACCAGCTGCGCGAAGGATGTTGAACAAACAAACCAGATTCGCCTGGATGTAGATCAAAGAGCATTCCAATTTGCTTGAGGCAAGTTGGCGGGGATGGAGTCTCCCCCCCCCCCCTTCCTCTCTCTCTCTCTCTCTCTCTCTCGATCGAGCGATATCGGGCCGCGGGGGCGGAGTATTTTTCCAAGCCAATCCGAGATTGCGGCTGCAGGATAACATCCGATATCGGTGGATAATTTATTGACTGCAGGCAAGATAGTTACAGGCCTAATTAGCATCGAGATTGACTCAAGACAAGCGTAATTAAGGGGAGACTTGGGCTGGCTTTGAGAGCTTGCGGCGGAATTCCAAGTGTCGGCAATAGCCAAGGACAAAGAGGTTATGTCGAGAAGGATTGGTTGCTGCTACCGACTACTACTACCATGGATTCTTGCAAGGAATGGAGAACGGAAAGAGGTAGTCAGGCCAGACGTACAGACAGATTCAGACTTATTTGCATGTAATGACCCGAGTCTGACTCGATAACGAGACTCGCTACTGGATGATGCTCTTATATCCAGCCCTTCCTATACATATATGCTACTTGTGGAAACACGGCCCATTATCCGTTGGGCCACGCACGCACACACGTATCAACCTTTAGGATAAATAATATAGATATATAGATATGTAGAGAAAAAGAAATGTTACAACTTTCGACATTTGACAAGATCCGTTCCTTAAACCAGAAGAGAGAGGGCGAATCTTCCTAAAAATTTAAGCTCGCGATAAAGTTTATTACCCAACGAACTTGTGACCCTATTTCTCCGGATATTTTCGTTGATGCCGATCCAGATAAAGGCTGGCAACGGGGTCAGGGGACTGAATAAACTCGGCTACACAGTGAAACAGAATCCGAGGTCGACCGGTACATTTGGACTTAACGTTAATAATAAATTTCAGTTAATATTGACAGGGGCTTGGATACTGTGCAGGAGCGCGCGCGCGAATGCCCGCGTTCTCTCTCGCGTCAAGGGGTATCCGGTTATTTTTAAAATTTCGTGTCAAATACGAGGTCGTCGTCATGGCAGCCTGACGAGGTTAATCCTTTGCGCTTCTCACCGCGAGAACGAAGCACTCGCGCGCGGTCAATCCGATTAAGCTTTTTCTACCCTCCTATTTCCCCTTTTGCCCCTTTACCTTTAACTTTTCGTTTTTTCTACGCAGAGGGAGAGAGGAGAAAGGATCAGGGGCTCGTTCTCTCTCTGTCTCTCTCTCTTCCTCCCCCCCCCCCCCTCTGACTGGAGCAAGCAGGTGATACTGCAGTGTATAAGGGCCGTCTCGTGTAGAAAACAAAAAAATAATGCATCCATCGAGCGAATAAAGTCAAAATTCAACTCCAGCAAGTCGAATCGTCAAGAATTTGACGTAAAATGAAAGGAATAAGGACAACAGGGTACTGTGATTTTACGATGCGAAAAAAAGCACGGGCGGAATGGAAAATGAAAGATACTACATTTCTACATTAGAAGCGCATCCCCCAGACAATTTTGCTTGTACGTTTATTTTAGGAAGGGACTTTTGCATTTTAGTGTTTGTATATATATGCACCTGTTTTTCTACTTTTGTTTGTACATGTTTGGCGAATCTAAAATTAAATACTTTATAGTCCTTTTCTTCCGTCCCTCTGTATTATGATTATTGATCGAAGGTCCTAAAAATACATGCACGCGCCCCGAACGGTCCAGTTTTTCTTTAGGGAAATTATGAAGCGGATTACTGCAAATTTTCTCTTATACACACACGCAGACTGTTATCAGAAAGAAAAGGAAATATCGCTCTTCGTGTACCAGCAAAATGCTCGATAAATCGGTTGGTATCTTACAGAAAGTCTCGATAAGCCGAAATCGAATAGATATCTATATACTGCAGATCTATAATGGATACGCCGCAGCACAAGTATCACACGTACCTTAATTTTAGCCTCGCTGACAAAAACTAAAAACGAATGTATGTAAAATGATTGCTTAATAATCACACGCACACAAGTTTCCGCGACCCGAGCTTCTTTCTCACTTTATAAATCCTCGCACCATTCGAGTGTGCCAAAAGGTCTCGTTAAAAAATTTATTCTTTTAAATTCAAGGAGCTCGTGCAACGCGATGCTCAATAACGTTCTTCAAGATTTCTAGAACGAAGAACCCATGTAAAAGACATACATCTGCGTGAAATTTTTCATGGGAGAAAAAGAGGAAAAATAAACGTTTGGTCGTAATCGTTAAATTTTGAAAACATACTTTTTAAAGAGATTACTAATAACTAGTTTTATGAAGCACAGGATTTACAATAAAAAAAAGTTATTGCACTCGGAGCCACGATAATATACTGGAATGTATCTTGAATGCATAAAAGATTCATTGATCCAGTAACTGGATCAAATTTACTTGTACTTTTTTATTCGTGCAATGTTGCAGGGGCGTCATTGTAAAATAACGATGTAAGCTAATAAAGAGAAATTCGGTACAAACTTAACGGACTGATATTTCAAATTAATCCCCAACAGGGCTTGATGATAGTATGCAACGTAAATTTGGATGTCATTAACCGCGTGCATATTCATTGCAACAGCTGCGACGCAATTCATCAAGAAATTACGAAAGCTCAACGTTTATTTTCATTCTGCTATTTTTGAGCTATCTGATTAAACCAGCTGTATGTCCAGTTTTATAAAAGCGTAAAAAAGTTTCCATCTATATATACTATATATGTAAATAAACCAGACCAATTATATTTTTGGCAAAAACTGATCACACAATTTCAATAAAAATATATTATTAATTTCATTGGTATACGCGTGCATAGATATTGGGTGCCTGGGTGCATGATCTTGAACGATCGATGAGTCATTAACGCTGCATGGTTAAAAAATAACGATTTTATCTCGAACCAAATTGCGTACACAGGTCCGATTAAAATAGTGAATTGCTTATAGAGAAAAATGATTTATATTAAGCCCCTGCTGTGTGTGTAAATCGTATGACTTTAGTTGGGGGATGCACCAATGCATGTGGTCTCGAAGCATTTCAGTTTCGATTCAAATCTGCCAGGGAATGACAGGTGTACGCACGTATATTGGTGAAATACTTGTGGTACTGCACACACGCATCATGCACACGCACGATGCTCTAGTGCGAACGTGCAATGCAGAGGCCGATAAGCGAGGGTGCAAGGGAATCCCTTTTGATGATGCAAGTAGACGGAGTAGCAAGCACGTATACACGAACGATATGAAAGGTGTGTTGGTGGGGGCTCGCAAGATCCTACACAGTAGTATAATAGTACATATACAATATACATATGTATATATTACATAAAGGGACTGACACGTTGACGCTGTCACGTGCCATGCAGCAACGCCGCGCCGCGACGTCCCACTACACGGGCGGCTATCGACTACGTGAAATAGAGCACCCTTCCCCAAACACTAGCTCACACACACATATACTTTTACATTTCTTAAACGACGAAAAATCTTCTTACCTTCAATTTTGTTTCATTATCGTCACTAATTAATTATCATATAATAGACATTCATACCCGAATTAACAATTATTTGAAAATCTATAAACCTTATTGCTTTTTCTTGAAATAGTTGAAATGTATATGTATACTTGAATCATGCAAGTTATTGTTTACAGTTGAATCTTAATTTAGTGAGGGCTTATTGTATTAAGGTATCTCCACTGCAAATTAATCCTATCATCAGAAATTCTGTCAAGTTATTAATCCTAAAACATAGGATGTGTTTAAAGTGTTAGTGCACTTTTATGATAAAAAAATAGAAATATTCTCCAGTACAACTCGATGCACGGTCCTTTTCCAAATGACGGATTGACTTACTGCAATGATCCTCCCTCACCCTTTCCAAGACAGAAAAATTTATTATAACGACAAATTTAATTGATTTCGTATAGGTTAAATGGACGTAATGATACGTTAATACTAGGATAGAGAAATTATGACAATTACATTAAATATTGGGAGAATGTTACAATAAGTATTTATTTAAATGAAGCAAAGCAAAAATAATAGGTGAAATGAGTGATGCAACATTGATATTAGAACAATGGAAATTACATAAATAGGTCATTTATGTTTTAATAGTATTTGAATATACCTATAGGGGTACTTTTGTTAAATATGACGAATTGAAGAATTTATGTTTATATCCAAAAGTTAGAGAGAAATTTATATAATACACAAATTCTGCAGAGGGCTGATTTGGCAAATGGATAAGTTTGGCAAAAGTATCGCGATAGTTAAATTTTTATTTTCCATTAAAATACTTGCTTTTTCACAGAATTGGTTAGGGTATTGTAAAGCTGCACATTGTTGTAAGATGTGCGCCCGATTTTTACGCGTTTTCCTTTTTCAGAAAGAAAGTATAGGCATTTCTCTGCGCGCGTGTAAAAGAATTTCTGGTGACTTATGAGCTGAAATCTTTCTCCAACTTAGCTTTGAAGGAAACTTGATTTGCCCAAATCTCAACTTTTGGAAAAATGAATATTCTCAATAAATGTTTATCATCTCGAGATGATAAATCAGTCGAAATACGCATAGAGAGAATACAAGATGATAATAGTCGTTATTCCTCACTCTAGTCCCTATAGATGGCCAGCTGAAAGGAAAGGCTTTTCAATGAGAATCTGTAGCCGAATGAGAGAATTGCGAAAGATAGAGAGGAGTCGCCGAAAATACTATAGGTTTCTTGCTTAACACCCGCCGCGCGCGCATGTACATGCACCAAAGCCCACAGAATTCGACCGAAGCTCTTTACACATGGCTGTAAACTGTAACAGTTTGCTCGAAGCGTGGCCGGGGGAAACGGCTCTCACATGAACGCGGGCCAAGCATGTGTCTGTGTATATACAAGTTTCGTTGAGTATCGAGGTAAGCATGCAAATACCCACGACTCCACGAGTTCGGGTCATTGCTAAAAAGGTGCGCTTTAAGGGCGGCGTAAATGAATAAAAGTATGACGTACGAATATCGCGCAGCAATCACTGGGGCTGAAAAAAGATTTTCACCTTTTTGTATGCAGGCGTAGAGGCGGAAAGCGCTCGTCAAGAAAGCTGCTGGCGTCGCTGGCGAGTTTATGCATGCAGTTGGTCATGCAGGCAAACCTCGCTCACTAGCTAGCGGCTTGTGTGTGCTACTCGTGCTGATGCATACATATACGCCGTGCTCAATGCTCATTGCAGCAAGGCCGGGAGTGGCCCGGAGTATAACCACTTGATGCATGGCGATGCGGACAATTAAAAGGAGTGATGAAGACGGATCGACGGGGGGGGGGGGGGGGGACAGAGAGAGAGAGAGAGAGATGTACGAGAGTCATAGCGGCGATCACCAGGAATGACTCGTGAGTCCCGCGCCCACTGCCCGTACAATGTCTAAAACAATACAATTTCACACAAATACTTAAAATAAAGTAATTTTTACCATAAAAATAAAAGTATATATTATATAGCCAATAAATAACATTGACCAAAGCGACGATGAAACGTTTTGTGGCATGTATTAATTATTCTGTAAAAAAAAAAATGAGTTTTTAGATAATATTATACATACCATCTTATAATAGTCAAGGACATTGCTGTCTATAGATTTTAATATCAAACTTATTTGCAGAAATGCTTTGTTAATATACACTACACGTCTAATAGAACATTTTCAAAGTTACGCAATCTTTTAATTGATGACCGTACTGAGACTGTGTATACACAGTACAGTGAGCTATAAAGAAAATCGTTCCACACATACAATATTTTCTATAGTTATAAGTTTCTATAATTGAGGATACTATCTCGAATTCTCCCGACGATATATAAGTGAGTACTGTGCGATATATTAAAAAATGTTTCATTTAAGAGTTCTAAGATGGGAAGAGGGGGCGAATGAACGCGTTATCGAAGAGATAAATTCATTTATCGTTGAGAGCTTGATTAGAAGCAGAGCAGGTTGGAATCGCCGTAACGGATATAGGGGATCCGGTACGTGACGGCACGGCAATCCAATGATTCTGCTCGTTTGCATTCTCACCCCGCGAAGCCCCTCTCTCATTAGCTAAAAAAGGCTGCCAAGTTTGAAGGACTCTTGAATCTCTGCAGCCCTTCTATTCATCAATCGTACCAAAGCGATGCGACTAACCGTCAATCAAAAGTCACTCTTCCCCAAATCGACCATAGCCTGGCCTACTCGATAGTTCCGCTCACCTCACCCCCCATCCCTTTATATCAGCTCGCATCAATAAATATCTTCAAAATTGAAAAATATTAAAAATTTAATTTTTGCCCCCGAGATGATCTCGTCACTCCCAGCCCTATCAATTAGCTATCAATTAGTCCGCTTGAACAATCGCTCGCTACTAATTAACATATTTATTGTGAGCCCCGTATTTGAATTCATTCAGCTATAGCGTCGAATTTTCGCTTCAGCACTGACACGCATGATTTGGAAGTTTTCGAAATTTTCATTCTGCCCACATGGGAGGATGAATATACAGTATATATGTATGTATATGTACATACGTACTCTTCGTAGGTATATGCATGTAACCAAGTTTGGTGGGCGGTCTTCGATCTTTTTGTCAATTACATCGATGCCGTTATTACGCGAGTCTATTTATCCGAGTGTGAGCCGCGCGTGCCAAGTCCTCTGAAATATGCAAAAGCGTGCGTAATGAAGGCGTGTTTAATAAATGGCAAATGTGGTAACGTAGCCTGCACCCCGGCCCCCGGCCTCCTTTCCTATCTTCGCCAGACCATGCAGAGTGCAGCAGCTATAGCGACCCGATCCACCCGCCGCGTACCGTTCGCGTTCCACGCACTCGACGACACGCACACGCACGTATGTACCTCGCATTTGTATGCATCATCCTTTCTATATAAATTTCTCATATGCATTTCGGTATTTGCAAATATATGCAAGCGGCTGCACGCGCACAATTGAACCTGTACGTGCATGTAATGTACGATGCGTGAAAGTGCACGAAACAGTTGGAAATATTCATCAGCTTTTTCCCCTGGCCCGAGCCGCAGGACGAAATTGCTGATAACAAAAATACTACGTACCGCGAGAGACGCCTATATATCGCCATGCATCGATCGATCCAACCGAAATATCATCACCCATTTCCTCCAGTCCTCCTAGCTCCCATTCTCTACCTACTCCACTTTCTTCTGCATCCGACGAGCTCGAAACTCGGAGATATATATATATATATAAATAGCTTCGGCTCTAAAAATGGACTAGATCTTTCTAATAATTAACACTCACTGCACGAGCGATAATTTCATTGGATAATGAACTATTCATTTCAAATTAAATTTCTAGCCTAGCTCGATTAGAGAAACCTCTCTGACAATATGTCGATCGAGTGTAGATTCAACGGCATGTTGCATGCTCGATTGCCATGGAACTCGCATAAGGAGACGTTGGTAAGTATATATTTTTTGGAATCGAGTGAAAAGTCACGATTTGAGGATGAAGAAAGAAACAATCGGATAAAAATGACTCTTGTCTTTTTACGAGATTGAATCTGTCAGAAGGAGAGGGGGTTGTTCCCAGTGAATATTTGCATGAGAAATAGGAATTGGCCGAATAGCTAATAGCGATTCATTGGGAGAAGAAATTGGTATCCCAGGGGCTGGACGTGCTTTTGCTCTCAATGACGGTTGCAGGTGAGAGATTTTTTGCTCGACAAGCGTGCCTTGGCAAAGAGCGATCGAAGCTCCTGTAGAGGGAGGAGGATCAGGAGATTGGCATATATACATATATAGGAGCAGGAAAGGCAGGAAAAAAAATCTCCGTCGACGTGGCGTGAGGGGGAGCGGGGAGGACAGCCCGCGGCTGTTGGCATCTGATATGTATGACGTCACGCCAACGATACCTTCTGGATTCGGAGGTGGCGATATATCGAATCACATGGACGCGCTCGTGCGTGATCAACGAAACCCCCAGGCTCGCGCATAATATGCATGTATATATATATATATATATATATATATATCAACCGTGTATCGGTATACACACGCATACACCTTCCTCATCCATATATACAGCCTCGATCCCTTCATCCTGCCATTTGCAAACCAAAAACTTGCAATGCCTCCTGTGAAGTCAAAAATCAGAAAATTAAACAGACCGCGCGCGCGCACCCGAGAGTGTATATCGCCCAATAGATATATACATATAATCTTGAGAGGATTCTTCAAAACTTTCTTAGTTATCTAAAAGACGTAGCTACAAAAGAAGCGTAACTTTTCATTTTCCCCAGAAACCACTCTTAAAGTTGAAATAATCTGGAAATGAGTGTAAATCCAAATTTTTGAGAAACTATGGCAATTGCACAGTTATTTCCTCACTGGAGATTCATTGAAGAACCGAGAAGGGGAAGTGAAATTATTTCACAACACTGAGAAAGTTCCATCAATAGAGGTTATATTTTGCTGCAGAAAGTAACGGAGAAATATTCCGAAGATGGTTGATGCGTGTGACGTACGGAACGGTGTAAAATCTTGAATGAACATTGAAATCCATTATAGTGCAGGCTATAGGAAAAATTGTGCCGCACTTTCGTCTTATGCATGGAGGCCCGCTCTCGATCTTTCCAACGACTGGGAAAATACCTACGTATACGTATATATATATATATATACGAAGATTTTCGCGAGCCGTACGGAGGACGTATCTGACGTGCGAAAGCCAGAGATCGAACGGAGCTAACGGACGGCAGTCGGTATGTCTCAAGGGTTGAAAAGCAGGAAGGACTACCATGCAGAAGTAGATACGGTGTGTGGTGGGGAGAAACTACTGGGGGATCGTTTGGCGCGGAGCGAGGGTAGTATGGTCGGTCGCGTTGCTTGACGTGTTGCGGGTGGAGGGCGGAGGGCGAAGGGCGGAGGGCGAAGGGCGGAGGGCCTCGGGCCCTAGCGGTGCGTGCCAGAGAGACATGAACTCTCGCAGGGTGAATTATGTGCCGGCACTTTGACACTAGAAGCTGCCAGCTTGACTTGCCGCTGTTACTCCCCCCCCCCCCCCCCCCACGTTGAAACTCCTTCTAGAGACCATTTACAGCACTCCCCTTTACACCCTCTGGCAGTGATCGAAATACGCGAGAATGCAAAGAAGAAAGAACAATGTTTAATTTCAAAGACTGGAGAGAGACTATTGGTCCTCGTGTTGGCAAATAAACGATTGAATAAGAAGCGGTTAAAACGATTGTTGGGGATAGATATAGCTGGTAAAGAGAGGGGAGAGGGGTATACGAGTCTGAGGAGATATTATTTAACAAGTTGCACGCATGTATAGATGGGCGGAATGATAGAGAGAGAGAGAGAGAGAGAGAGAGAGAGAGAGAGAGAGAGAGAGAGAGAAAGAGAGAGGGAAAAGAGTGGCGAAGGCACTTGGGGGTAAATGTATGCTTAAGAAGTGGAAGAGGAAGATGGAAAAGTGTTGGATTAAAGCGAGAAAATTGTGGTCTTTGGGGAGGAATATAAGGATGGGAGGGTGGGGTGAGGACCGAAGGAATTAGGGGCGTGTGGCAGGGAGAGCGAGAGGATAAATACGACGTTGGGTGATCGTGAAGTCTGGTCCCGTTAGCGAAGGGTGAGAAAGAACGGAGAACGAGCTGCTCGTGATTTATATTCATAACTTTAATACGAACCAAGCTGCAGTCACGTCGCCGAGCACCTCTCCGCCACCCACATAATTTATGTATTTCTCTCGCGTCGCCCTTTGAAGACACAGACGCACACGGATGGTAGTGCATGCACAGACACATGGGCGCGCACACACGTGCACGCGAGGCCAGAAACGAATAGACGAGTCCAACCTGGCTGAAAGCTGGTGGAACCCGCTGTCAAAACTAGTCGTGAAACTCCTCGAGAAACACAAGTCGATTAAACTTGCGATAAACCGAATGACCAGCGGAAGAATAATGCACGAGGTAAGAGAGGGAGAGGGAGGGGGGGGGGGGGAGAGAGAGAGAGAGATAACTATGGAACACAACGCTACGAGCGCTGAGGCTTTCGCACGAGAGAGCAGCCAATCATTCAGGGTGAAACACATACGTCTCCTATGCATTTATGTATTACGTAATTTCGTCATCGTTGACCGCAAAGTTGTAGCGATATCCCCGCGCGCGCCGCGTATACGGAGGTGAGGAGCCTTTGTCTGGAGGTGTTGGAAAAGTCGGGCTGCGATTAATCGAGGGGAAAAATAAGAGAGTTGAAAGAGGGAGATGGAGAGAGGGAATAAAACTCGCTGCTTTAAATTTCGTTGTACACCGACATCTCGCGGTCTACGTAATTTCGCTTATGATAAATTGTTTTCATTTCTACGGAGCATAATTTACCGTAATTTTTGCGCGAATAAATCTCCCCTCCACCTTGTTTTAACGGCTGCCCTTAAGAATTGCTATTTGCACATTTTTCATATTAATCAGGGAATGAGCTTTAATTAGAGTCAATTGACTATGTATGCGCGACTCGTGTTGATTTAATTAATACATAATACGAGTCTTAAGACGTACAGCGGAGGTTTATTCGCGGGCGTTTCGCTGCTTAAAATTTGGAGAAAAAGATTATGCATGGTAGGGGAATTTAGTGAAATATATGCACTAGATCGCTCCTCTATAGCTACGCAGCGGTGGAGGAAAAGAAATGGCGTTAAAAGGCAATAGACTGTCCGTAGAAATGTCATTGTTCGACCTGCGAGGAATTTGCACAGAAGAAAGAAGTACTATGGGGCGATAGCGGCGAGTGGGTGGAAAGGGATCGCTAAGAGGCTAGACCGTCGTCGGGGCGATGGGAGGGGGTCGAGGGCGGGATTCAGGCGGAAAAGCTGGAGTAGGTCGAGTATAAAACCTTTACGCCCGAAAGCCACTATATATATGTATACTCGACCATGGTGGCTCGGCTCGGCCCGTCCCGTTTAATTACGGATTCTAAAGCTTCTCCAGCTACTAGCTACTACCCAAACACACAGGCGCACTCCTCCCTTGTCCCTCGCCCCAGCCCGCCTTCGCCCCTACCATGTTATCGCTATTTTAACGGCTCTCCTTTTCGTTAACGTACGTTACGTGTACGCTACAGACCCCCGTCCCGTGACGTACGCCGCACGTACGTGTATACGCGGCGACTCTGCGAAATATCGATCCTCGATCGTTCTCCAAATACTCAGGAACAACGAGCCATGCAAAATATATCTCACGATACCGAGTCATTTTACATCTCCCACGCGCTCTCTGACCCGACTGAAATTCCCCCCACACCAGAAACTCGATAATTTTGCAAAATAACAAGATTACAGATCGATATATCGTGCAAATGCTCAAACCTTATTCTTCAGTCGCAATTAATGGTAAGAAATTATTCTTTCTTTAGGCTGCGAGTGCTCTCGCGAGCTCCTTCAGGGATATTATGTTTCTCTTCCTTGAGTGGAATTTCTCAAAAATTGCAATTAGTAGTTGCATGTGCATTTCAACATTTGGTGGTTTTAGGAAAAATATTTTGGTATAAACGCGTAATTCCCTAATTGGTGCGTGGTGCAACTTGCTGAGGAAAGAGCAAAGCAAAAGCAAAATGCAATCTTTCCTTGAGCTTTTTTCAAGCGTTTTAAGGTGGAACACTATATATGTGACGTTTGCTTACCGCCGCACAAGGATCGTGAATATTCGTGGAATTGCAAGCCTCGTTAAAAAACCGAGGGTGATTGGCGATTTGTATGACTTTAATGACGGCCACCCTCCGCTCACACACCGGCCTACAAGCCCGCACAAGTACACGTACGCACGCGCACATATATACTCTCCATACTACTTTACTCTTCTCCCTCACTCCAGAGTTTTGGTCGATCGAACGGCTGAGAAACGGGAGTCGACCCGTTACTTTACTTTTAATTAAGGTAGTCGCTTGAGTCCACCTTGCGAAATTCACCCCCACGTTTTCCACCACCACTCTAAAGCTTCCGGTCATTTTCATTTGATTTTAATTTATGATAATTGAATTTCATTTACTTTAACCTCGCGTTATAATCCGTGTCAACAACGTTAATATGCATTATTGTAATTTTTCCACGAGCCATAAGGGAGCAAATTGAAGGGGAAATAGAGTAAAATACGGGCTGAGCTGTTCTCGAGAACACTACTTGGCAAACAGCGAGCGCGTAGGGATCAGGCTTACTTTTATCTTTCCCATCTTACTTTCCATCCAGAGTTTTCCCAGGTCTTTCGCGACCTTACGCAAATAAGAGAGTGAACTTGACTCAAGTTCAATATACTATGTAGTAGATATACTGCATATATGTATATATCTACAGTCCATAGAATTCGCTATACACGGCTGAAGAACTGGGTGCCAAAAAAGGTGCGAGACATGTAACTGGTTCAACTTTTTTTTTATCCTCTTTCACGGCTACTTTCCAACTTGAAAACAAGCCTTTTCGACGAATTACAATTCTCAGTGTGAATTTATATATATACATATAAAGAGAGGACGGGTAGGAGGAAAACGGTTCATCGTGATTTTCATTTGTTCGCCCAGCGATATTTCCCAGAGAAGAAAAATTACGTTACGCGCGCAATTCAATCGAGCCTGTTGCTTTGCCACATATCGCGCGTTCGATGCTTTTCAACGGGATCGTGGCTCGACGCGGTGGTGGGAGCAGCAAGACGAGCGGGGGGCCCAGGGGCCAGCTGGATTTACGCCTGATTAATAATTCAATCGTCGTGCGCGTTATTGCGGGCGCCGTTCGGGATAGCTTGACATTTTTTGTGCTATCGAGCAGCCCGATAAACTGTTAAATTTTTCGATGAAATATACGCGACGCGCCGCGCCAGCTGGCAATGTATAGTGTGCTATATGGACTGGCCGACTGGAGAATTTTCCAAACTAACCCCGTTTTTCTCCTTTCTGTCGTTTTGGTTCATTTAACCCACCGCAAACACGCGTACCTCGCAGTATTCCGTAAATAATCCATGCATTATTTAAAGAATCGATCGTGATCGGGTGTTATTCCCTCATGTATTCGATCGCAATTTTTCTTTTGCCACGCTGCGCACTATAGTTATTACTCTCGTGCGTGTCTTTCATCCTTTCCACACAAGACTCGTATATATATATATATATATATATATACAAATATATTTTGGTAATAATTATGGATCGGGAATGGCTGAAATTGCAAACTAGGCGAGATATCCTCTTTCGTTAATTGTCCTGCCGCGGCTAAGAGGAAGTCGCTTACCGACGGACTTGCGGAATTAGCTCGGAAAATCGCTCGCTCGTCAATTCGTCGCGCGCGCGCGTTTGCAACTAATCAAAAGTTGCTTCGCGCGCTGCGACGGTCGGCGGTCGGCGGTCGACGGCTTGGCGCGCGGCAGAGTCTACGCTCTGCTGCAGATTACTAGTTGCCACACCACATCGAGAGCTTTCCAATTCAAAGTACATACATACGCCGATACGAGGCGGCCGCGCCGCCGAGACGGCGAGCTAGACTACTGTATATGTACGCGGCGCGCGGCTAGGCAACGGCTTGTATGTATATATATATATATACACATGCCACTTCTTCTCTCGTTTATACTACATCGCCCGCTCGCCACCATGTAATCAGAGTCGCGCGCGCGCGCCAATCCAACTCCCAACCCAACGCTGATTACTACTCTGCCCGCTTGATGACGCTCAGCCCCAAATTTGCAATTATCCACGAGATCTAATAGGCAAATGAGCTTGCGCCACGAGGAAATTCACTTTCGACCAATAGCTCGCAGAGACAAATACCTACTCCTCGTCGTAATGTCAAATCCAATCCTAACCTCATTTTCATCTCGTCGATCAAGCTTGATAGAATCATTCGAGACTCGCGCTTCTTCTTCTTCTTCCCCATCTTCTGATTGCTGCTCTTCTTTCATGCGTACCTGCTTTTTAATTAAGATTGAAAAGTTTAAGAATGTGCTTGCGAAGGATCATTGAAGGGTAGAATTAATAGAGGTGGACGCACTTTATTGCTTTCGAGGATAATCAGTCGTCGTATTTTTTTATACCGAAGAATAAAATAGAAATGATGATTATTATTACGCTGACGATAAAGCTGACTTCAGCACAACTATTAGCGCAAGCTGTTTCACTATTTTATTCTCCTCCGGCAAACAGCCCCCCAGCTCTTATCCCTATTGCAATCTGGACCTTCATAGGCCATTGCTCCATTCGGGCTTTCCAGATTATATCTTGCCTTTAGCACTCGATTCGCGATTAAAATGAAACTACCCCGCAGAAGCGTCACCGATAGGGCAGTGGGCCCACCTGCACCCCTGCACTCCTACACCCCTACACCGATCGAAAGGACCTCGCCCACTCGCGCGATAAAAGCTATAGCTCTATCTCCATACCGTATATATATACGTATACTAACGTAATGGCGCGGTAGCGATGGACTTTTCTACTGATCTATTTGGAAATTTTCAGGAATTAAAATAGTTCTCCTCCATCCCTAATCAGGTCGGATTAAGCTGCATGCAAAGTTTTAATTTGATTATTCTAATACGCTTCAGGTATGCACGATGATATAGGTACTATTATACACGAAAGCTTTTCAAGCGCTATTATGAGCGTGCCCTTAGGAGAGAGATATAATGGATCGCGCGCAAGCTTCGTCTGCGCGAGAACGCTGCATGCTTCAGCTCTCTCTCTCTCTCTCTCTCTCTCTCTAAGAAGCCCGACAAGACAAATTGCTGTTGCCAACTATTTTAACATCACTTAAATATCAAATTATGTCCGTGGCCGGGTATTATCCTGCTATTCTCTTTAATTCTTGCGAAATATTTCTTCCACTGCGCGTATAAGCCCTGGGGCTTTTGTCAAAATATCAAAATGATAATCGTCTCTTGTAAATTAGTTAATTAGTAAAAGCTTTAGTTTTTCTCACAGGGTCAGAGGCTTTGATATTTATATATATGTATTTATATATATACAATTTTACCGAGGAAGGACTACGATGGGGGGGGGGGCGATTGATCGGAGGAGCTAGCTGCTGTTCAGACTGAATTGTGCGAACAAGGCTTTTCAAGGAGAGAAGCGTCGGTATTTGGACGCTGAGAGACCAACAGTGGAAGCGACGCGCAAACGCTACTTAATATAGCAATGGGTGGAAGTATAACGAGTGCTTCCGTACGCGCGGGGTTTTGTTGAAAATTCGAGGCACGCGCAGCTAACTGGATGTATTCAAATCAGAGGCTGTATAGAGCGGCGCGCCAGAGAAATAGTTTTACTCTGCCGAAAGCGCGCAGACAGCAGCCTCCCTCTCTCTCTCTCTCTCTCTCTATAGATCGAGCAACTATATATACATATATCTCTATATAACTCCCTTTCCCGAATCCCCGCAACGAAGTAACATCGCGACTGAGCGACCATCTTCCGGCTCTATGCCTGCCTGCTTGTATGTGCGGGTCCCTCTGGAGAACGGCCCGCCCTGGAAATCTAATAGCCGTAAGATTTCGTCGCAATATATATATATATATATAAACGACACGCTCATCGGCCAAATTCAATATTTAGTCTCCACTAAGCTCGGCCCTGAAAATTAACAGCCCAGTCTATACAAGTGATAAAACGAGTATATATAGACGCTCTCTCTTAAATTGCTTATTAAAGTTAAAGGCTCCCCGGCCTGCATCCGCCGAATTCAACTGCGCGCGCCAGCCATTAAGTCTCTAAATAACCATAGTTGCGAAATTTGCAATTTGATTTGATTTGATTTGGATGCTGGCGCATTATATCGGCAAAGTGGTAGAAGCTCCAGGCAATTTTATCGATTTAACGAGCATATATCAGAGAGAAGGAAATTTTCCGAGAGATATCCCTTTCGGTGAAAGAAGGATGAAAAATGAAATGTGGAGCGTATATAATGCGATTCCGTTTCCGCAGGTGTGGCCCGGGATCGCACGCGGAAAAGTTGGAAACGCAAGCTGCAGGCTGAGCAACTTTGCTCGCTAACCGTGGCATGTCCTTGTACGGTCCGTGGTCCGTGTCCAATTCACGTGTTTTTTTCTTCGCGCTGCGCCACGCGCGGCTGCTGCTTTGTTCGAGGGTGCATTCGAGCTGCCGGACGGCGGGCGCCGCGCCGGCCTCGAGCTAAACTCGATCCATCGGAATTTCCCTTATATACCGAGAGAGTCAATCCCCCCCACAAAGCATATATATTATCCTACATCGAATTATATGTATATGCTGCACATATACCTATATCCCTCGCGCGCGCGCGGGCGTTATATATTTCTCCGTTAAAACTTTTACGGATCATTCCAAAATTAATGACGCACGGCGCGCGCGAACGCGTGAAATCTGATGATAGATTCAGAAATCTATAGCCCGCGTACAAATCAATGATAAATGACGCAAACATATAATATTTTAACGTCGCGGCGAGTGAATGAAATGCACGTCGTGCTACATCACGTCATTTTTCAAATAACCGAAGCTTCGTGTAGGATGGATACATGTGGCATGCGCGCGGTCAAATCAGATATATATATATATATATATATATATAAATAAATTATAGTAAAGTTCGCGCGATTAGCTAATTTATGCTTTTTAATAATGGATTCATGCTGATTACAGACTACGAGTCAAGCTAATTATCCATCGGCCTATATCCTCGCTCTGACCTATATAGCTTATTTACACTGCCGCCAACATTTCTCGATCATTATATAATAAAACGATGAGAGATCGAGACGCGACGCGACATATGCTGCGAAGCGGAATAAAAAATCTGCCTTACAGCCTCGATCACTACAGAAATAATAATATATATATATAAATGCACAGGCTTTGTGATTTACATATAGAAATCTTGCACATGCCCCAACGAAATTTATCTCGAGCATCTTTCCTTCCCTCGTTTGGTCTTGTATATAGTTGGCCTACTCGAATATCATCATCTCCGGCCAGCCTGGCTTTTCTTCAAACTCGAGACTCGCACTTTTTTCCGCCGGTCCGCCCAATAAACTTTCTCTTTAATTCTATATTCCCACTAGATAGCTAGCATAGCGCGCGAGTAAACAAACTTTAATTACGAGTATGATTAATTGTTTGCCAAGGGAATTCTTGGAGATTCGCCTCGATCCAGCTATGCTGCACGCGCCGCCGCGGTTTTAGGCGCGATAATCAAAGCTAATCTCAGGAAGCTTTTCCCTCCGAAGGGTACAGCTCTTAACGAATCTGGCTAAAGGCGCTAAAGCTTCCAAGATAATGGATGCGCAGGTTCTGCTTGACTTGGACTTTGCCATGAGAACTTTTACAATAAGAAGTTGTAGGAAATAGATTCAATTAACAATCAGCCTAGCTTTCCCTGCGCATATACTCGGCTATTATTTGCATATGTTTGTATGTACGTATATACGTATAGGACGCTAGATAGATGGAACAAACCTTTTCGGACCATCGCGACGTAAAATTCTTATTAATTTCGTTGCCATAAGAAATGTACGTTTTTGCTTCTTTTATCCGCTATCAGTATGATTTTGCAGGGTACATTCGATTTCCAGTCGGAAAGGTATTATACAAAATATTGCATGATGTTTCTCCTAATAAAGTTATGGTCGTAGGGTTTGGTGAAAAATTTGTTGAAAATTTTCAAAGACCGATGCGTACGGATGAGTGCATGTTTTACAACTATAGTCCCCATGCAGCTATCCTCTACATTTAAGAAGGCACGGAATGGGGTGTTTGCACGGGATCACGCGATAGGGTATTGTATATAATCATATCTAATCCATGGAAGAGAAGCTTGCTCGGCCGGGATAGCTGCATGGTAACCGATGTTACAATGGCTTAGTGTGTTATACGAGGACCAATAGGTAGTGTTCGCACCGGGCGAGATCGGGAGCTGAACTAGGCTACCGAAATTTTCCCCTATAGATTTCGAGATATCGAATTTCGTATGCAGGCCTCGCTTATCCCTGCGGCAGTGCTCCGCGTATATACAGTTAGGACGTATAGAAACCGCTTCGATATCGATTAAGATATAGAAAATTTCACGCTGCTCGCTGTTGCTTTGGCGGATTACCCCTTGCAGATCCTATCTGCAGAGTTCCAACTCTCGAGAAGCAACAATCGTAAAAGAGAATCTATACGTAATATATATATATATATATATATATAGAGAGAGAGAGAGAATAGATGAGGTATAATGCTAGAATTCATCGAGGGAGCAGCCAGCAAATTATAGTGAAATTTCAGTCGCGCATGTTTTTAAACCCCCGCACTCATGTTAATTGGATGAAATTCAAAGTGAATCAAGAATCATTTTCGACGGCAAATCATATTACTCTAAGCTCTTATGACTAGTCCTTTCAAAGCACAGATTAATTCACCTGGACGGAGTTGCAGCTTTGAAACGTTACGAAATTTTATCCAATGACTAAAAATAGAGAGAGCTGCTAGCGAATCTCGCGAGGAAAGTCACAAGTATAATATTCTTCCATACATCTATATATGCATTTATGTGCAAGTGCATTGAAGAAGAGAAACAATAAATTTAAGGATTATTGTTATAAGAGAAGAGAAGATTTAAAACCGCAGCTATTGTGCCGATACGAGCGCGCGGTAAGAAATTTTATCAAGCACGCAGCATCGCAGTCCATCTGAGAAGCCCGCGGCCCTCTACGGTATTCGCTTTCTAAATCTGTCGTCTATTTCGTTGGAAATTGGGGCTATCCCAGCTAGAGTTTCATAGTCATTGCTTATATATAGTACGAGTGCAGGTCCAGGTGCATCCATGGTTACATATGATCGACGTATATCTGCACGTCAGTCAGAGCATAAATAGCACGCGAATTAGAATTCTCTCCAAGTGCTTGTATGATGGAAAGCTCGTAAGTTTCACCTAAAAATCTAATTTTTTGCCAGCTCTACTTCCGATCTTGTCCAGTTGCGTTCTCCCTTGAGAACATACTCCATCTGTCGAAAATTGTTCATTTCTTGCGACTAAACTTTTCTCTCGAGGGCTTCTTCGCTCCCGTCGTACATACGTGTTACACTCGTTTCACCCTCGAGCTAGGAGGACTCTTATTATATATTAGCGCTATTGGGAACTGACAGATTGGAATATGACATCTGGTGGTAGAAATCAGAACTATTTTAAGCATGCTGTTAATGGTATGATTGATACTTATTACTGATTATTAGATTTGATTAATATTATAAAAAATAAGAAATTATGGAAGTAGGAATTATTTTAGCACGTGAGAAATAAAAAACTAGGCTGTATTGTGCAGTAAACATTTGCTAAAGTAATTCCACGAAGGATTTAACCTTTACACACCATTCTTTTCCTAAAGCTGGCTATCATTTGATTACCATTACTAATTTTTTTGTCTCAGATTATTACCCACCCATGATATTATTTCAATTAATGTTTAAATACAGTTTTAAACATACGTCTATATGTATTTCTTTATTATAATGCATGCTTCTTTCCGCCATATTTGCCCCCACTCTTCTCCCATGTCAGATCTCAATAGGCGCGACGCGACTCGACGGTCGACGCGTTACGTTATATTGCCGCAGTGACGATGATGCCGCTTCGGAATTCGGCCACTGAACAGCCACTTGGACTTGCGATAGGTATGCAACGACGCTTATAACCTATTATATAAATCGAGAGCTCGATAGAAAGCCCAAAAATGAAAACTCCTATAAGTGTTTAAATGAGATCTACTGCAGTATATATGCGTATATAATTGGAATTAAAGTCTCGCTCGTTAGACCGAATGCTGCAGGGTTGCAGCGCGTCGACGAGAATGCAGCTTGGATAATTCGATCAGCTGGCTGCTTTTATATAATTAGGGAAGCATGAGTCGTTTCGGGAGGAGAGTCACTCTCGGATTCCGAGACGTCTCGCGGCTTATGAGGTAACAATGCGGAAAATGCAATTTTCAATCAACGACAGCGTCGCCTCGCCTCTCGGCCATGACGATCTCACGCCGCACTCTGCCAAGGCTTCAGGAGACTGGAAAAATCCTAGTCGCCTTACTCGATATATCCTATACAGTATATGTATAATACGTATGTATGTATGGCTATCCTTGTCAAGACTCGTGTACGCGCAACTGCGAGCGACCGAGCAGAGTCTGATATGCAAAAACCAAGAGAGAGCCGCCGTGCCGCGGCGCATCCAAGAACTTTCATGAGCAATCTCGCGAGTAAATCGACGGTAAAGCGGGGAAAGTGGGGAAATGAAAGATTCGCCGCTTTGATACCGAGAGGAAATAAAGTTGGCGCGTCGACGAACAAATATATGGAAAAATGTACTCGCGCGAGGACCAGCGAAGAAAATACACCTATACCTATATGTATCATAACGCACGTCATTTGCTTATATTACGGGATGAATTCTCAAACGATGGACGAGATTTATCTCTCATCCCAACATTGCAAATGTATCATTTGTATATATATAGAGTTTGCACATGGGATGCGCGCGGTGATCCGTTTATGGAAGGGGTGATTGAAGTCTAAGAGAAAATTAGATTGGAAAAACGGAAGAATCAACGGTGCCAATAAGCTTCCGTCGCAAATACTCTCCCTTCCTCGCGAGCATACCCGAATTTGTTCGGTCAGTCCTGCGTGGCGGACCGCTCCCGGCATACGTACATATATATATTTATATATGTATCTAGAAGGGAGGGATGGTAAACAAAGTAAATCTCCTATATATCGGCCAGAGCGCGCGCGGTGGCAGATGCCGGGAGCATAACGGGCAACAACCCAGTTTTACTTTACTACTCCCTGTGTAGCCTATATCCGGCCGGCATACTCACCGTCTTATTTTGCCAAGAAAAGAAACCGAGGAAAGCGGGAAAGCGTGCTGCTTTTATGAAAGCGAGGCCTCCGCACGCGGGCGGTATTAGCATAGGAAGTGAGAGCACCCGGCCAGCCCCTTTCTACTTTTTTACTACCTGATGTGCTGCACCTCCTCTACTACTATCAGCCCCCTCCACGCCAACATCTTGCCGCATGCTACTCCCTTCGGGCCTTCGTCTCTTTTAAATTTTACCACCAAACGCTCGTTTCACTCAAACGAGAACGACCCAACCCCCGCACATTGTCTTACACACTTAAATTCTCATTGACGAGACTTTCGCAAATTGAGAAAACTTAGGGGGAGAGCGATCTACTCTCCGAGAATCTTACTCTGAAAATATCGCGCGAAACACTGACGAATATCCTTCCATATTCTGCTCATTCTGAAGGAATATATATACTAGATATAATAGTGCAAGTCTTTTTCGATAAAACGCGCGTGCACATACACACGTTCGTGCAAATGCAATACATGCAATTAACGAATAGAACTATTCTTACTAGATTCTTGAGGTGGTTTTAGATATATATACATATATATATATTACGTTTTCCCCGGAAGTGTTCAATAAGCATGAAAAGATGCTACGATATAAGGGGAGATCGAAACGCGCATGCATTGCAGTCGTTAATGCGAAACTGATCGGGAAAGAGCCTAGGACATTTTCAGGATAGCGGTACAAGGCTCGCTGTTGCTGGTGGTGGTGGTGGTGGTATTTTCCAGCGAGTTCACCCCATTAAACATTTTTGCTATCTCGCCGGGATCCGTTGTGGATGGAAAGGGGGCTTTGCCGCTTTGGAAGGGTTGAAATGGACTGAGTGGGGATGGCAGCTAGACGTTGCCACCTGTTGCTGCTTTTCCAGCCTGCACACTCTGATCCTCCCTCTCTTTTTCTCCTATATATATATATATATATATATACACATATATATATTCTTTTTCCAAGCCCCTGAAGGGTTTCTCCCGACAGCCCCTCTCATTCCCTCGAATAACTGCCAAGCCCGCCACCCCTTCCACTCTCCCCACTCCCCACACGCAACCACTTCCAACATCCTCCTACTCTACTCTCCACTGTCAATTCTCTCATCCTAAATCCTCTCGTTTCTTCTTATTTTTATACCGTATGTTCCTACTGCTCCTTCGATCTTCCAGCCATCTACTCCTTAGGAAAGGCCCGACACCCCTGTCGAGTCCTATAGTCTCTACGTATACTCACGAAGGACGACGAGAAGGACAGCCGTGCGCATGCCATGCAGATGTGCCTTCCAAGCGTATAAGCAGAAATCGCTCAAACCCTGCACTTACGCACTTGAGCTTCGACCCAACTTACGAATTGTCTCCACTGAGAAGCTCTCGCATATATATATATATATATATATATAGAGAGAGAGAGAGAGAGAGAGAGAAAGAAAGCTATAAATCCTCTGGCTCTGCGAGGCAATAGAGGAATCGTGTCTCAGCTACTGGTATACCGATCGATCCTCGGATAAGAATACTACAATCCTCTTTGAAATTAAACTACCCGAATCCCCTACCATTTCCTCCCATACCTTAATATACTACACATTACACAAATTCGTATAACCCTGAATACAGTGACAAATATCACCTTCGTCGATATATAATAATTCTGACCTTTCTCAAATGTCATTGAGGTTCCCCCATACCTATAATTTGGCAGAAATAATATTATATAACAAATCCTGTGGAAGCAATAACTATTACTATTACATATATACACATTAGTGATATAAGCAGGAGCTCTGTTCTCATGTTTCGCTATATTTGAATCAGAGGCCGAGGTAATTTGGTTTATTAAAGTCTTTGCGGAAAGGTCAAAAGGAGAAGGTTGCGGGGAGGGATAGGTTGAATAGAGGCGGATATTAGGCTTAGTGGCAGTTTGAATGGTAATCGTCGTCGTATCCGACGTGGATGGCCAAAGGACACCGGTTATACACTTTGCCAGAGAGACCGCAATAATCAGTTGCAGTTGCATGGCAGGTACCTACCGAACAGATATCCCATATCCTGTCATACAGCACGTAGGTATATCTCCTCCTAATCAGTGACGTACGAAGCAGCAGAGGAGCAGAGCCGCCGCCGCATACCGACCGCACCTCGCCTCATCTCACCCTCTATATACAAACTGCAAGCGTCCATGTGCCATTGTGACACGTGTGGCTTGATTACGTAGGTAGCATGTCACACACTCTCTCATCTCACTCGGCACATCCCTTTCAATCCTGAAACCTTCTAGTCGCGCTGCAGCTCGCAGGATCCTAATGTGTTTCAGCTAGTCTACGTAATGCCTCGTAAATTCAGAGACTCCGGCCTCGCTCCAATATACATATACATATATATATATACCAACCCAGCCTCTCTGGCTGTCACAATCCCACTAAACCCATGACAAATACTGAATAAATCCCTTGTCCACGCAATCATGCATTTCTCCCCGTCTCTTTTCTCTCATCTGAGAGACGAGCCGGCCGTTAATTAAAGTTTTCAAAGTCACGCGGAAACCTGATGGCCAGGGATGAGATCCTAGGAGAAACTTGCAACTCGCAAGTTTTCTCGCGATACAACGCACGCGAAACGCAAATTTTCTTCTACCGCCATAATTAATTGCAATGCAAGCAAATTAACAAGACTTTAATTGCATTAGAGATTAATTAAATGCTTTCGGACGCGCCACTATCGGATTAACTGCAGGGTGAAATACATTTCGAAGCAAATTTCAGAGAGGATTGCAATTTGATTCCAAAGTCGCGTAGGAACCAGGTCTTTCTGCTTGACCACGCACACGATCGATGAATATTATTTTTAAGTATATATCGCGTAGAGAGAGAGAGAGAGAGAGAGAGAGAGAGAGAGAGAGCGCTGCATTTCCTATAGTGTGTTTTATTACTGGTCTAACGTCATTTCGATAAAAATGCGTACGCCGCGGTACGTTGCTATTTTTTTATTGAGGTAAAGGTGGGGACGGAACTCGATATATATATATATATACACATTGATATACAGCACAGTGATCCTGAAGGTGGAACTGCGACTTCCGGTATTCGCCGCCGCTGGCAAGGGCGAAAAGTGATTTTTATGGTTGATACGTAGCGTGAAAGTGCATTGATTGTGAATTCAGTGCGAAGTGGTCCCACGGGCTCGATGCCGTTACGGTGAATCGTCGATCATTGCCCTTTAACGACCGAACCATATGCGTCCTCGAAAAGCAACGGGACGATAACCGGTATACCATACTCTCTCTAGCTACCATACACCTACCCCATACTCGTACTATACTGTACTCAGTGAAAATTTATTCATGGCCAACTTTGAGTTTACTGTCGCCGCAAAGTGTTTTTGCCTCTCGATTTATCACATTCCGAAAGTGACCTTAATAATCCATCCGTGCTTGATCCCTTCCAGCTTCCGCAAGCCATGCATTTCAACCCGGGCCCTGCACATTGCACGATATTGCGTTGTCTTAGCGCGAATATAATACGCAAATATAGATATATATATATATATATATATCTGATAGACCCTGTATTTATATATAGTATTCGTTAAAAAATCGCCAATTTTCACATATACAATAATACCATTAGATTTATTTCTGCATACGGATCGAGAACAATAGAGTAGTCTCTTCAGAATCACTAACTGCTACCATGTGTGATCTATCATCGATAAATCCAAGACGCATTTGTCATCTGACTTTTACTTATCAGAGGCTGCTCGATGTACCAAGGTGTCCCGAGCAGAATGTTATCGAGAAAAATTGCAGCCATTTCTAGCCCACGTATGTAGCAATATTTAACTTTCCACTCAGACTCGATTTATAGCTTTGTTGTCACTTTTCTCACGCGAGTCACACGTGATCCTCGCACATTTATCAAACGTTTTTCACTAAAAATTCAATGACTAGCTTTTTCACACCGTCGCGTCGCCGCGACTGACCTTTTTACACGATGCATTTGAATCCCACAAGGGCTCCGCCGACGCATGGTAGATCGCAAAGGCAAGATATAGCCACGGGCAAACAAGTTTCCTTTAAACGCCGCTCCACACAGCATCTTTCCATACCGCATCGCACGCGTACATATATCTATACGAATATAGTATTTTTATATTATCTATAGAAATACTATACGCTACAAGACAATTCTAAATAGAGTATCAGCAACAATTTTTTTACAATTCACTATATTATATTTTGTAACGCCCTAACTGCAACTATAAAAATATGTCGCAGCAGCTTGAAAACATAGTGAAACTTTCCATTGTATTTAGTCGATTTAACAAAACATTTAGATAGTTCTACAACTAGTAAGGAAATGCAGACATAAATCTCCTCGAACATTAGAAGATATATATACTAATAGCTATATATATATTAGCTAGAAAATAAAAATTAATGCTCCAAATATATTTACGCAGCAAGCATAAAAATTGTTCATCGTCATACTATCATTGTTATACATTGCAGCTGGTTACAACTTTATTTATATAATAGTAATTAATTTATTTGGTAATTGAAGATACCTTTCTAGGAATCATTTGTCAGTTTGTCGCGCCGCATAGTTCGCGGGGTTAAACTCGCTGATGAATCGAGCGAGTTGATCCTGGCCAGCAGCTTGTCTAATTCTTCTTCGCCAAGCTAAACCTATAAGGATCAAAATTATTTCTGAGCCTCAGACCTCAAGGATTAACAAAGATGATAAGTATATACCTATATATCATTCATCAGCGGCATCTTATTCTTCTCCGCTGTTCCGCGAGTCGATCCTCATATATATGCGCGTATCCTAATTCTTCTTCAATTTTCGCCATCAAAGCTGTTACCTGTGCCGAATTGCAGTACAAAAGTGTAACTATAGATTCGTGTAATTTTCCCGCAAATATATATCGCTAAACATTAATGATTGATTCAAGTGCTGGATTTTTATTGTATTCTCGACTACATCATACATTAGTATAAAATGAAGTATATATTTTTTCTACAGTTAGAGAATCCAATAATTTTTCTTAGTAAAAAAAGAAGAAAAAAGAGCAATGATTGAAAGAAATGAATTTGAGAGACCGAAGCTGCAATTGCTTCGATAAGCGTTTCGAACGAAAGCAATTATTGCTGCAACGCGATGTCAAATTTTAGTAGAGTACAGACTGGAAGTGACTGTAAAGGGGGGTTAGTGTGAGCTTTCTTGCGATGTTATCTGCGTTAAATGAGGGAGTCGCCAACGTGGTGAAAGCGCCGGACGGTAAAGCTCGAATGGTGTAAAGAGCCGGCTCGTTAAATGCTTGCGACATTATTCTTTGCGTGCGAGATTCTTATCTTCATATATTCTGTCGCGCGTCGCTCCAACGCTCTTCAACAAGATTTATTCTTTTAATATATGTTTCTATTGCAGGCGCTAAACCTTGCCCGTCTCATAATTTTTACGCCGACCCTATCTCAATATATAATCGGGAATTAAGAGCAATTTCTCATTAAACAGTGCAAGTTGGTAAAGTGGTTGGATGGCTTAAAGAGCTCAACTTTATATTAAACAGGTCTATCGGCTTTACAAGGATCTACTGGATTAACGCGTGCGCTTCGCAACGGGCTGTGCTTTAAAAACGGCTGCCAGCGGCCGGCGGCCGGCGGTCGGCGATCGTTCACCGTTGCCCAAGTGGCCCAAGTCCTTCGATCGAGAGTTTGGGCCAATATTTTCTCATATCTTATCGAGCTTTCGAATCGAGCAACTTTTTCCCGTAGTGTTGCATGGCTATACTTGTCCGGTTAAAAGTGTCATTCTTCGGAGCTACAAGACGCTCTGTCCTATATGGCTTTCCCTCACGCGTCGTCTACAGGAAGTCGTCTTTCCCGACTTTGGAGGAGCTAACCAATCGACGAAGAGCTAAAATAGAGATGCAAGCGGGAAGAGAGCGATCTCTTTGGATAAGATAGGACTTGAGGGGAAATGTGTGTGTACAGTTACTACTACGATGCATGGGGAGTGTGTTGTTGGCAAAGAGGAAGAGGAGTCACGGCTAGGCTATAAATACGATGCGCCACCTGCATCTAACGTCCACCAGCCAGACTGGTCTTCCAGTTCCACCTTCCGCCCAGTCTCCCTCTCTCACGGCTCACGCAATCCAGGGCCCTTTAAAGATGAGCTCCCCACCCCAATCCAGCAACTTGTAACAAAATCCCACGAGTTTCCTGCGCACGATTCCCGAAAGTCTCATTGCATCTCCGAAACATAAACAATATCTGACGAGACCCTACGAATCTGCTATGATTCTCCCGCTTCCGCCTCTTCGTTTCGATCGATCATTTGCTGTTCGTGCTCACACAAATTTATACCTCATCTGTTCATCGAAATCCCGTCACGTTTCATTAGTCGTTCTATCATTAAAAAAACAAATAACACAAAAAAATATTTAAAAAACAGGGATGTTTTTATTAAATTCATCGGAAGGGTTCGAGAAATTGAGGTTCGATTATGGAGTTGGAGAGAGAGTGAGTGGGGGGGGGGGGGGGGGGGGAATGTTTGTTGCAATTTGTTGGAAAAATGTTCAAGAGAGAGAGAGAGAGAGAGAAAGAGTGGTTGGTCTGGTCATTGACTCGACATATCCATCCCATTGAAAACCATCCCTTGTTTGACGCATAAACATGGATTCATCGGCTTTTTCATCCGACACCCTTATAGAGCGTCAATTTCTAGCAAAGTAATAGCTATCGGTGTGTATCAGGACCAAGGAACAGGTGGAATCGCACGCGAGATGAGGATTGGTCGGGGAAAATGGAAAAGATCGAAAGCCATGAGAGAGAGAGAGAGAGAGGGAGAAGGAGAAAATAGTGAAAAAGCTCTTGCAGGTAGAAAGCATCGCACGCGCAGCATGGTAGGTAATCTACTAGGAGAGAGCGTGTTAATTAAACAAAAAGCCACCCCGTAGACCAAGCTAATTAGAGAGTGCTTCTCTTACGAGCTCGTTCCTCGCTTCAAAAATATTTTCCTTCTGGCCTCGCCTCTCCACCCTTCATCCCCAAACCCAACGAAGCCTCATATTTTTCACCCCCCCCCCCCTCCCCCTCCCTTCTGTCCTCCACCACATTCCTGCCTTTCTTCCTTTCCATCCTCCGAGTAACTATCTTCTCCGGTTAACGTTTCACCAAAAACACCCACAGTCGAGCAGTATGACCTTCGACCCTCTCGCTGAATTTTCTACGAATTTTCCTCACCCACTCTGAAGTTCTTCTCTCCTCCATTTCGTTCTAATTTTCGTTGTGCTTGCTGTTTCATGGAATTTTTTTATCGGCGGTTCACATTCGTCAAATCAAAGTTTGAGTGCGTTATGTTGCATAGTAATCAAGAATGTAGGCCACGCTAGCCGCGACTATAGGATCCATCAACGCGTTACTACGGACGCAAACATACTGCTAAGACCGAAGTGGGGAAGGAGGGTGCAAGTGGTAAGTAAAGACAGGGAGTCGAATCGGGCCAGGCCGGGCCAGTCAGGCCGGGCCAGCCTGACCGGGCCGAGCATTCCCCCATCGGCCGGATTTACAGTTGAGTTTACGCCCAACACACAGTGAGCAGTGAGACGACACACATCCGAGTGGTTAGGCTGATTTGCCAACGACCTTAAGCCGTTCGCTTACACCACCCTTGAATGTATGTATATAGGAAGGAAGTGGAAGGTTTACTTCGCGCGCATGCAATTTATCCCCCCATCATAATATGGAAACAGCCAGAATAAGCAATATCAAGTTGAGAAACGTATATAGACGCCCATAATCCATGAAATTATGAAGAAATTAGAAAACGATGGTCCGTTTGCAGTCTCGAATATCGTCTGAGCAGGGGGGTACAGCAAATGTATAGAGTCTTTGAAACATTCCCTAGGAACCACAGATGATAGAAACTGTATACCTCCATAATTATATATACAGATACACATAAGATAAGGAAATTTTGAATGAAGCCTTTTCGAAACGCTTCTTTATTGGAATTCAAAAAGGCCCTGCATAAAATTTGGATAATTTTAATATTGGCTAGGGAGGGAGATGGACATTTGACTGGGAGAGATCCTGCAAGTATATAGGGATCGATGTTTCGCGTGAACTCTATCGAGACAGTATTGGACTCCGCGAGAGCTATATAGACATATAGTTAATAGGTATTTCCACTGGACGCGACGGTTATGCTAGCTATATATATATATAAGTTAGCTCGTGTTCGCTGGTATAGTCCGGCTCCTCCCCTGACCCCTTCTTCCGTCTCACGACTATAGCTATACACAGACGCTACAGTTACAGCAGAGGCAAGCATCGGCGATAGTAGGTTAGGCGGGCTAGGTTTTCGCTATTGCTCTCGCTCTCGTCGTGCCAACTGCCAAGAGCTACAAAGCCGCGAGTGAAGCAAACCTTGCCCGGACGATCGCTTGGATTGGCTTGGCTTCGCTTGGCCACGCTGAGCGCTCTGCTCTCATCCAGTGAAAGTTCCGGGAAACGCTCGACTCGAGTGAAAGTCGCCGGATAGACGTCGAGAGAATTGACCCGGAAGACGAATATACGCGGCACGAATCATCGAGGCCTGATTACACGACGACCTTCTTCCCTCGTCAACTCTTCTAGTTGTACACTTGTACGTGCCATGCCACTCTCTGTTTAATCTCTGTACTATAGTTGACGGAGAGGGGCAAATGTCGCGTTATGGTGAGTCTGATTTCTTTGAAAATTCACGATGCACGCGCGTGCAACTACTATATATATATATATATATATATATCTTTCGCCCCTCGTCGATTCATCCAGCCGAATTAAACTACCATTCTATTTTCCGATCGCGTTCTCTTCAAAACTGCGGCCACTTTAATGCTTGCTTTTCGCGCGCGTTAACCTGAAAATTTACGGGCCGTTCCGTTGAACGAAAACGCATTAGGACGACGGGGAGTCGGAGTATAGCCTTATTTAGCTTTTATTCGCTGAAGAGAGAGAGAGAGAGAGAGGGTGGAGCGGTGGAGCAGTAGTAAGAAATACGAGAGAGCCGATAGCCAGCCGTTAATTGCCGAGATCGCTGATTAGGTCGATACTCGATAATCCAATGCGGCTCGAAGCTCGATTCTTGCGTTTTTCAGTTTAACGCTCTTCTCCATTTGCCATTATATCTCGTTAATTGACGATTGAATCGACACCACCGAATTATCTAATATTTGATCAATATCAATGGGCTCGCGCTACTACAACAATATCAACGATAAAACGAGTCTTAGAGATTTTAGTTCATCTGGGTGCAGTAAAATATGTTTTTGAGTTTACATCGAGACTAATTGATTGTCTTCGTTAAACACACGTTATCGGACTAATATGATCCCCGTGTATAAATACTCGTCGTGTTTATATCGTCGCTTTGACTAGCCTGATGTGTTTAATGACGATGGCACGTCGATATCGACGCGTCAGCGCAGCATTGACTTTTCCCCATCGCATCTCGTCTCGTGTAATAATAATAATAATAAAGCAATTTACTCCCTCCCCATCCCCTATTCCTAATTTCGTTGTAATTACCACCTTTGACCGAGAAAGAAGAATAGTCACTTTGGCTTCTTATACCAGACAATATATATTTACTTCCTATGACCTGTTTCTGTTCCAGACGGCCAACAGTTATAAATCGCCAGAGGAATCACCACACTCGGACAACAGCAGACTGAGGTAAGCGTGATCGCGCTACGAAATTTTCTCATACCTTTTTCATCCGGTCCCTACTACTAGACCGACCATGCAGTAGTACGAGGGAGCAGCCTATGTGTATACAATAACTCCTCGTACACGTTTGCATAACGTACGTTTCGATCGCTATCGCATCATTTCCATTATCAATCGCTCAACTATTTCAGCTCGACTCTCTCTCTCTCTCTTTTCATTCCTATAGAATGGCTCAAAAGAATGCGTACGCTATGATTTGAGTCGATACATATCAGAGAGAGAGAGAGACTGTGGAGAATTATGTATCTTAATTCGCACAGCATATATGCAAAGCCTTTTCCTCTTTGATCAATTAAAATTGTCTGACTTTATTCCTCCTAGAAATTAGGCAGATAAAACTCTCTTCCTCTCCCTTCCCCCATAAAGAGAAAAATATAAAGGATAAATAGGCTTATATGAAACGATTACACTATATATAGCTCTGTATCGACTTTGCTCGAGATTTATTTGCCAGTGGAGGATAGGAAATTTCGTCGAGCGGCGTTTCTACGGAAGTCGGCGTTCTAAACGAGCAGGGATAGAGGACAGATTGATGGATGGATAAGGGTGGAAAATAATGCAACCCCACTTCTGCCATTGTAATGCGAGAGTGGAGTGGTAACATTCTTATTTTTGCGCCAAGTATATCAGTGGACGACAGAGAGGCGTGTTTTTCTTTCACGTAATTGCAACGTGAATGATCGTGCCTGGCGCTTTGGCATTGTGAGCGCTAAAATCACTTTTGAAAATACACTCGGCGGACTTGAATAGTTGCCAGTGTCCCGGATAGTCCGGGAAAAGCGTCGGCCCACGCGATGTGGGTGTCATGGGGGGAATTAAACTAAAATAAACGCCCAGCCTCTCCTAATTCCATCCCGATATATACACATATATATATATATATTAAACGATTTGCGATAAATGCAAATGGACACGCCGGTTATCCTTCATTCAAACCTTGCAAGATTATTGGCTGAAACTTGATTGAAAAGAATTCTACGAGCTAAAATAGAGAGATCGAGATCCTAGCTGCTCTTTCTTAATTACACTATATCAATTTTCCTTCAATTTTACGATTCTTCTTCCAAAAGATAAATGAATACGTAAACTTTTTATCATCGATATCGCACTTATTAGAGAAGCTTTCAAGGATGGATGAATGAATAGCAGTTGGACAATCAGTATATATGAATCGATGGGTTAAACGACGCACCTTTTTATTCGATAAGATAAAAATTAGTAAAACAGATCGTTATTTGATATAAGAGTAAAATGAGATTTGGCGTATTATTAACGTTGAGCAAAGTGAAATTTTGGTGAACCGCGTTGGATTTCTGGAAAAGATAGGATTTGACTGAGCCAGCACGGAAATATTATTGAACATTTTCCTATCGGTTTCCGAATGATCAGTGACTATATTTTCGCCCCGTAAGCGTCAGTTTCTCCGTCCATTTTTGAAATCCCTCGTCCCGTGATGTGTGTGTGTGTATGCGTGTGCATGAGGGTGTGAGAAAGAGAGAGATTGACTGGAGAACACGCGAGGATACGAAAATCTGCGAGAAATCGATTTCTCGTATCGCGTGTATAAATATAAAACTCGCAGATATAACCACAAATTGTCCACTCTTCAATTTTCATTCAATCTGAATACTCCCTTTAGACTTTTTAGTAATCCAGCTTTACGATTATTCTATGATCATGAAAAACGTTGCTAAATTTTTGGGACAATTTATTTATTTTTCAATTCCGTTGAAATTTTTACGAAGCTTATTATATATTATTTATTCTTCAGTGTCGATCTCATAGAATTTAAATTTTCGAATCTTTAATCGTTTTACAACTTAAATCCCGGTTTCGGAGCACGCATGAATTGCATGAATATATCAAATTATGTATATGAGAAGCTTATTGTTGTTTTGAATATAATTCTTTTGACAGGAGTCTTTTGCTGAGAAAAACAACGGTGCATCTCGATCTTAAGGAAATGGAAATTTTATAGGCAAGATCTAGAGAGAGAGAGAGAGAGAGCTGTTAGGGAAATCGGTAGAGTTGATGGATTTGATACGCTTAATATCATGGGTTGTTCGTGTCGGTGGTAATGCGGCAAGTTGGACGGAGAGGCGAATAGACGTGGGCGATTATCTTTCATTACACCTGCGATTCCCCAGGTATAATGTGTTCCGATTAATTGCCGCGCGTGGTTATGATCGATAGCGACAACCAGTCGAGAACTAACACCTTTGGCAATTGCGAAATCTAATCAGTCAGTCGTCAAACAAATTCATAAAATAACCCAATGAAAGCCCCTGCCCAACTGCCATTATAAACCCATAAAGCGCTATAGGGCAATTCGTTCTCGTTATATAATAATTAAATTTAAGATTTATGATGAAAATTGCGGCTCTAGCTTTTATGTGACTATATAATTATTGAATTTAATCTTTCATATATATATATATATATATATATAGACATTAATTATGTAGGCATCGGGATTAAGGTAAATATAGTCTAGTTGTGTTGCACGGGCTATAGGGGAGTGTTGCTGGGCCTGTGGGGGTAAATCTCTTATCAGTAATTAATCAGTTGATTAGAGAAATTAGTATTTGATCCATGGTAACTCTAAGGATCCTTGACAAGCTGGTATAAGCATATGAAATTTCGTATTCGCTTTATTGTGGCGTTTTGCTCGTCACAATGGTGAAATACATGCAGCCGCAATATAATACTATCTGGCATCATATATATATATATATATATATATATTTAGCTTATTGTATACATAGTGGTCGACGCACGCGCGTACATACATAGGTACTTGATATATCACATGAGAGAGAGAGAGAGAGAGACGTGGGGGGGGGGGGGGGGGGGGGGGAGCAGTGATTATATTACTATTATATATCAGTGATTCGCTTCATTGACGGCTACTCGGCAAAATTCGTGGCAAAAGACAAGTTTCGTGCGAAATGGACTTGGCTTCGATAGCAATGAACGTAATTGGCCCTGGTGAACGCTCGCTAACTTTTAATTGCCTCCCAGCGATACGTCAAGCTCTCTCGTCTTCTCATTCCTGTAGATGTATATAGAGAGCCCGATGATTTTTCCTTTTTCCTTTTCTCTACCATATTACGTGCATTGGTAGTTTAGCGTGGCGTGGCGTTGCGTGGCATTGGCCGCGCGCGATGATCCGCAACGACGACGCAACTGATAAATATACATATATATATATCTCAACCGTTTAAGCTTTACCGAAGACAGAATCCCTGGTCCAAAACTGACTATTGCTCTTACTATCGTGTATGGGGTATATAACGCCTACCGTAACAACTGGAAGGAACGAAGCAATTAAGACTCTCGACGCAATCTCTCAGCCTCCCTCGATAAATCAATGAAATTTCTTGAATAAAGAAATTTGTATGGCAGAGCCAAGCCATTAGTGAATTCCGAAGGGTATGGGAGATTTTTAATCTCATGCTTCGCTTCGAGAGAAAGAGAGATAGAGAAAGGCTTGAAAATATGGTTCTTCTTTGACCGAGTCAGTCAGGGCAGTGAGCTAGGTAAGTAGATGGATGCAGGATGGACTCGGCAAATTTTCCACTCGGTTATCAGCTTCTCTGCTCGATCGGCTGCTCAATCGATTTCTCACCGTCATCTGACATCTTCAATTCGCGATCCTCATCCCTGCAGGAATTGAAAGAAAACACCATTGGGTTATTTTAAATATCCCATCTCAATCGAGAAAATTTTCGTTTCGCAAAAGAGCACCGTTTTATACCAGCTCTATACCTTCTTTTTCCCTCATGAAATAATATAATTATTGTACGCTCTAACTAAAATTGAAAAATTTCACTCCTTTCGATCGTTTGCTTTGCCAAAGTTCCTCAACGTCTCTGAATTGTATGCAATAGACAAATTCTGTGCAAATTAAAGCGAGGGGATCCAAACTCAGAGTTAATCCATAT